>NC_080670.1:191958964-192265052 GCF_030247195.1 Topomyia yanbarensis
CGCAGCATATCACGCCACCCCAAAACAAACGAACAGAAAGCGTGCGCGTCGGTTCCCACACACTAATGAACCTAACCCGCATCGAGCGAGCATCACGCGTGTGAGTGTTGCAGTTATAGTTTCGCGAATGTGTTGTTGTTGCTAAGCAACTTACATCAGCTACGGGCGGCGACACAGACAGGACGGCGATCGCGCAAATTAAAGCCCAGGGATTCATTCATCTTTCATATTTCTCTGTCGTCTCCAGACACCACCTTCATCACCATTCACTACCACGCAATTGGCATGCTGCGCTCAAGGTTGATGAGTGATCGGTTGATAGTGGAAAAACACGGCCGTGATCATGAAGCTTGTATTTGGGGTTTTCTATGTGTCCGAGAAGATCTCCGTCTGTCGTGCTCATGACCGTGCAATATTTCGATTGAATGACGAAATGGGTTTAACTTATGCATCAGCTAGGGTTGTGGTACCGGTAATACCGGTTTCGAAAATTCCGGGAATACCGACCCATTTTTGGTACCGTAATACCGGTACTGACCAAAGGCCAGTACCGGTATTTTCGGCACTATACAATTTTTATGACAAATATTTTAACTCTGCTGGGGGATCTGTTTCAAAATATCGGTCTGCAAGATAACGTTTAATTATATTAATTTGCCTTCTAGATAAATCGTTGAGATAACACCTTTGTGTGGAAATGAGGTGGGGCCATCATCATAATAATTCTAGAAGTTATATTAGCGACATTCTGATTGGTTTCCATTACTCACTGGGTGGCGCCTAATAAGACTATGGTCTAAATCATGTCTGTATTTGGTTTGCTCTTAAACCTTTATCTATAAAAGAACGAGCAGCGATTTAGTAGCTAACAGTTTTAGACTTGGTGAACTGCTTCAAATGGGGCGATTTTTAATTATTGGTGATCGGAAAATTCAGCAAAACTCAATAGTTTACAGGAAAGCAAGGAGCCTTGATATGCATTAGAGAATAGTAGGCAAACGACATAAAGGTCGGAACCAATTTTCAGAAAAGCAAGAGAGGAAATGCGATTAACCTGCTTGGATTTACTGCCATTCTCGCTTTGATTTACTGTTGTTAATAGGGTTTCATACATTTACCATCTGTTCACATCGACGAAAATCGCACCACTTAGCAGTTATTGATTTCAAAGTGGCCTACATTTCGAAATAAAAGAAGGTGCCCTATATGAAAAATATATGAAAAATAAATATAGTCTTGCCATTCCGAAGCAATTAAAAACAATAAACATGTTTTTTGATCGGCATAAATCAGTCATCTGAGAATAAGATCATCAGTTTGAGCATTCAATTCCAGCTTATTTCAAATTTAAAAAAAAATCGAGTACCGGTACTTTACCGGTACTACCGGTACTGAGGGCTTCAGTACCGTAGTACCGGTTCTCGCCAAAAAGGGTCGGTATTGCGAACCCTAGCATCAGCCGATGCTGATGATTGGACTGGCTTGTATCGGAAAGGGACTAGTTGAAGATGTCGAAATATGTATAATACAAATTTATAGTTTTACTGGAGACTTTTAAACTTTGTTGAAAATTCGAAAAGATTTCATTTCTTACAATTCAAAATGGTCACATTTAATGTCAAGATAACTGGTAACTTTCGTTTTACGACACTAAAAACAAGGTATTTGAGAAGCACACAACACAATAAAACTTACTTCAGGGAGCTTTTCTTGCTGTCAGAATACACTTTAGCCGACATTTTAGGGTTTCACTTATAACACTAACTAAAACACTATTCAATCAAACTGTTCAACAGTTATTTGCTGTAACAGCTGCGATCAACGCAAAACTGTTATTTTCTTTCTTATCAAACAAAAAGAAAAACAAACCTCAGTAGTCTTTGCGGAATCGCTTCTGCAATAGGACTGACACTAGCGGCGAACTGCAGTCGGCTTTTAATGAAGATGCTGAATTCGGTAAAACAGCTGATTGATAAGTGAATCTCATTTCAATACGCGGATTGGATTCCGTTTCCCACCGTTGCATCCCGTCGTCGGTCAGTCGTACAGTAAGTCGCGTGGTCGTGCAATGATAAGCCAAAGGCGTGATCGTGTAGATGATGCGAACACGTTTAATCGTTTAACGTCTTCAGCTAGTAGCAGCTGGGCATCAGCTACTGCAGTCTGTGTGTGTGTGTGTTATGGCTTCGAATGTAAACCAGTATGTGACGCGACTTGCAACTTTTGGGCAGTCAAGATAAGTTTCGTTTTAATTTGCTTGTTTGCGTATTATGTTAGCTATTTCTGAAGAGTCGAAGTGTAATGCATTTTATATTAAATTTATTGAGTTATAACCGGATTTAAGCGTTTGGATTGGAAACTGTGGTACACTATCTAGTATGCATTTATTTATGTTTATGATGTAATGTAAACTTTAATATATTTCAGGCACATTCCGCATCGTAAGTTTATTTTTGTTTTCGCCATTCTTGTTTTTTTGTTTAACCGTGATTCAGAAGTGTATATGAATTCAAAAACAAAAAAAAATCATTCCAAGTTATTCGATTTGCATTTGTGAATGAATCATAGAACATTTTCGACTTTTATAAATTTATATTTATATTACATGAGAAGTCTGTAAAATTTATATTTTACAGACTTCTCATGCATTATCCCATAATGAAACATTATCGCTTGTTCGAACATCAACATTTAGTTGTTGTAGTTTTATTGAATTTTTGGCCAACTTTCTGAATTTTTGCTGATATTTAGTATAAGTGATCACTTAAAAAATGTACAGTAGAATAACGGAACAAAATGTATTGAATTAAAATGTTCAAGGTATCATCACAGACTAGCAGACATAACACTGGTAGCATACATCTATTCGCTAAACAATCGATTACTTGGAACTGTGTTGTATGGCACCCATACTTGTACAGCGTACTCAAAAATGCTCCGGAGCAGCACGCAGTATATAGATTTCAGAGTGTAGAAATCCTCGAAATCGTGTTGTGTTTCTTTTTAAAATCCCAATGTTGCAAAAGCTTTAGCCGTTGTCGCAGTGATGTGGTCAGCGAAGCGAAGCTTTCTATCAAATAACACTCCCAGGTCACGGATCGGTTCCACGCTTTCGATGACACACGCTTGAAGGGTATATTCGCAGCATCTTAGAGTTGTCGAACGTCTGAAACTTACCACCTAACTTTTATCGACGTTGATCTGCATTCCATTCAGCGAGCACCACTCTTCAATATTGACTATATCCTCTTGCTGAATCGAGTCGCGAATCGAGTTGCTGAATCGAGTCGCGAAGCAATTGAGCGAAAGAGTTTCAGATCATCAGCGTAGAGCAGTTTTCAAGACTTGATGCGGTTGCAGAGATCGTTGATGAATAATATAAAGATAAGTGACCCTAGGTGACTTCCTTGAGGGACATCGGTTGGCGTTTCAAATACGCTTGAGCATGTGGTGCCGATTTCAACAAAAGCGGATCGTTCAGAAAGGTAAGATTGTAGCCATCTGGTTATCCACGAGGAAATCCTAGTCGCTGCAGTTTCATAACCGCAATGTTGTGCGGCACCTTGGCGAAGGTTTTAGCGAAATCAAAATATATTGCATCAACTTGCTGACGCTTCTCGATGGCTGGAACTAGAAAACTTGTGTACGTCATCAAGTTCGAAGTAGTCGAACGTTTCTTTACAAACCCGTGCTGACGTTCATCAATTATGTGTGAAGATGCAGCGTACATCGCATTGTAAACAAACTTTTCCAGAACTGTGGCCAGACAATTCAGAAGCGAGATCCCTCTATAGTTTTCACTATTATAAGTATTTCTTGCTTTATGAATAGGAACTATAGCAGTCTCTTTCCATACACTTGGGAAAACATTTTTCGTGATCGAGCACTTGAAAACAATGCTTACTGGTACATAAAGCGCTCGGGCACAACGTTTTATGAACAAAGGGAGCAAGCAATCTGGACCTGGCCCTTTCGACGGGTCAACGCTGGACAAAGCTCTCAAAACATCGGCATCGTTTACGTTAAGGCGGGGAGGCTGATATTGTAGGTTGGCAATGTTTCAAGGTAGTCTTGCGTTGGGTAAATAGGACGGCTGATAAATACATCCCGAAAGTGATCTGCAAAAAGATCCATCCACTCGGCAGCGGACTGTGAACATTTGTCTCGAAGATAAACATTTTCTAGAATACCCCCGGAGCGTCTTCTGCTATTTATAAACTTCCAGAATGTCAAGGGATTATTTCGCAGGTTGCGTTGGACTTGGATGAGATACTCACCAAATGCACTGTTCCGGGCTGTTTCGTATTGCAGTTCAATTTGACGAAGAATAGTCTTTTTGTCGTCGGTCATGTGACGTAAGAGTCGCTTACGTTACTTTCGCAGTACGATGCGCAGCCGGCCAAGTTCAGCGTTCCACCACGGAAACTTATAATCTGCTTTTTAGTGATACGTTTTTAGGGAAATTGCAGCGGAGAATTCCTTATATGGCCTCATAGAACGCCGAAACTGCCTGATCTAAATCATTCTCATCCAGCATATCACGCCAATTGACTGCACCAATGGCCGATGAGACTTCATAGAATAAAATCAAAGTTAAGGTCGTCATTAGTTGTATCAAAATCGTCGTCGTCGTTAGAACACGCGTAAAATCTTAAAGCAAAGTGCTTATGGTGAGGGTCTACCTTAAGTACAGATGTCGGAGGCTCGATCAGTTCGAACACATTCGTGTCGTTGATGAAGGCTAGATCGAGTGTCCGTCCGTACACGTTGCTAACAGAGCAGATTTGATATAAACCATCAGAAGCCAACGTTTCTGTTATGGCCGTCTCTTGCTCCGATATCGCATTTTCTGGAATGTAGCACTTAAGATCGTCATCACAAGACCACCGGAGATATGGAAGGTTGTAATCATCAACAACAAGTACATTGTCTCGCCAGTTGGCTTTGTCAAGAATGCTCTAGAACGCAGAGGAGTGAACGTTATACAAGTCAGGATCATTGTTCGGCCTCAGATAAATCCAGCAAATAAATAACGACCGACCTGGCAGAGGAGTCGCGTACGACAATCTGTTCCATACATTCACATTTACGCATTTTTAGTTTAGTCGTAGCAAGATTTTTCTTTATCGCAATAAGAACACCGCCTCCGCGGCGTAGATGGCTAGTAGAAGAATTACGACCGCAGCGATAAAAAGCGTAAGCTCGGAATTTAATATATCATCGCGTAGCCAGATTTCGGTGAGAACAATCGGTTGTCACGATAAAGATGGACAAATCTGTCTATGCCAAGACACATGCTGGTGAACTCGGGTGATTCGTAGTTATGCTGCCTAAGCTCAACCCTCATCAGCAGAAGACAAAAGTCAAGTCCGTAGGATATTAAGCCTGTTCTAATGACTCTGCCACTTCTAGTTTTCCGATCTGTGTACTTCACATCCTTGCTCTCACTTGAGTACTCAAATTTTCATAACTTTCCGTACCCAGTAATCTCTAGCTAATTGAATGTCGTTAAAATGTAAAAAAGAAAATGTGACTAACATAGTGGAAATAAAAAAAGAAAAAAGTTTTTGTTCTCATTCCACGGACGTTCTGGTAGTAAACGGACAGGAAATCTTCAGAGGTCAAGTTGGTAGTATGAAGGAATCGAAGAGAATAGGAGCTTTCTTGGATGTTAGCGGCATCTCCACAGTGATCAGAGGTGAAATTGGAGTGTACGGAGATCTCACAAAAATTCTGACCAGCTCGTCATATATCCTCAAATTCGCGAAACCGAATACCTATTGGCCATGTTTGTCTGCCTTCACTTCCTCAGAATCCAGTCTCGTACGCACCATTTGCAGTTCATTATCGTCAGGTACCAATTCTCAAATATTTCTTGATTTTACACCGAATCCAGAAGAAGGTCCCCTTAATGACAGCCTCGGACTGCCAAGACATCACGCACTGGTCGTCTAATCCTCTTTGAACCCGCAGGAAAATATCAAAAGGTGTCAGATCTTCTCACTTCAAATAGTACAGGGGACTTATGAGAGCGAAAAAATAATTGAATGGAAAAAATAATTCATTTTTTGGTTTTTGACATAATTGCCAAGACCTTGTTTAAGACTTTTTTGGTGGTATCCAACGGGGAAAACATATCAAAATGGTGAGTTAAGCGAAAGCAAATGGGTCATTCCATGCGAAGTGATCAAGGCACGTGTAATCGACCTCCACGGATTTGAACAAAATTTAGAGAAATTGTTCATCTAGGGCCAATATATAAAAACACAAATTTTTGTGACAATTGAACCACCCCTCGGGTCATGGGAGCACCCCCCGTTTTGGCAAATTGCCAAAACCCTTGATTTTCTTTTGATCATATCTCCGGTTCTATTTACTCTAGAATCAAACCACAAGATGACTTTTGAAGAAAATTGTTCAAGGAGTCTATAAAAAATATTATTTTTTGCCGACAGTGTTGCCAACTATGCAATTTTTTCAATTAAATATTAAAAGTTAATTTTTCTCTCAATACGTATATTTTAATTTTGAAAGTTTTAATGCCATCGCGTTCCTCAGACATTTTTACATAACAAACACTTATCATCCCAATATAATATGAGCGCATCCTGAGATACACCGTTTTGAAGAGAAAAAACCTCAATTTCCCATATAAAATCGCAAGCGCACAACACTAAAAAACCAACTTGAGTATTCTGAGTTCAAACATAATTTTTCGTGAAGTAGACGAGAAATGATGAAAAACTACGTATTTGGTTTGCTTCTAGCAGATCAGGGTCGATTTTTATGACAGTTTGAAGATTTTCTAAATTTTGGCGAATAAAAATGGATTTTCATATGAGAAAATCGGAGTTTTTCCCTTCAAAACGGTATATCTCAGGATGCGCTCATATTATATTGGGACGATAAGTGTTTTTTATGTAAAAATGTCTGAGGAACGCGATGGCATTAAAATTTTCAAAATTGAAATATACGTATTGAGAGAAAAATTAACTTTTAATATTTAACTGAAAAAATTGCATAGTTGGCAACACTGTCGGCAAAAAATAATATTTTTTATAGACTCCTTGAACAATTTTCTTCAAAAGTCATCTTGTGGTTTGATTCTAGAGTAAATAGAACCGGAGATATGATCAAAAGAAAATCAAGGGTTTTGGCAATTTGCCAAAACGGAGGGCGCTCCCATGACCCGAGGGGTGGTTCAATTGACACAAAAAATTGGGTTTTTTGTATATTGGCCCTAGATGAACAATTCCTCCAAATTTTGTTCAAATCCGTGAAGGTCGATTTCAAGTTTGCATCTTTTTTTGATCACTTCGCGTGGAATGACCCAAATATATGAAAAAACCCCAGGCAGGATTCGAACCTGCAACCTTTGGGACTCCAGCCCAAGGCCCAAACCCTTATGCTATCCCTGGATAATGATGACGTCCCAGAAAGAACACGTGAGTATCGCACTGGCGACAGTGATCGTACCCTGCCTTTAAAGCGAGATAACACACAACCGTAGCTGCTATGCAACACATTTGATCTATTTAATTTTCCCGGTAGATACCGTTGGATACTACCAGAAAAAGCCTAAATTGAGGGGGCTGCTGTTGGATAGTCATCGTATTTTTTAAAAGTGAATGAGGAAAACATAGGGACGATCGCGGCTTGCCTTTACATTCCGAATTGGAACATTGGATCAACTTCTTCGGGCTCGAAGGGTATGCAATAACTAAGACCTGGCGCCACAATATTAGGGGCATCTAACGTGTATTGATTAGATATGATTCGGGACACATTGATGAAATCCAACCCACAGCCATCCACCTAAACCAAAGTTTCGTCGATACTTTCGGAATAATGAAGTGTCAAGCCAAGCTTTCCGTTGCTCCACGAGGTCTGCCAACTTCCGAGTATTCTCTGACGAGGAATACAGAAAAAAAATCGTTAAAGCAGATTGCCCACCTTAGCTAAGGAATCCGCCTTCTCGTTTCCCAGAATTGAGCTTTGTGAAGCGCTCTAAACTAAGGTAAACAGGTATGATTTTTCAGATAAAGCACTCAAGGACTCCCATATTTTACCCAGAAAATATGGGAAGCACTTTACAGGTTTCACTGAACGGATAGCCTCAATAGAACTAAGGCTGTCCGGAACGATAATGATCTGTGGGCAAAGCGTCAAAGATCCCAAAGCTATACTGAATAGCAACTAATTCCACGACGTAAACTGAAGCAGGACGACTTCGCGGAATTTATTATAAAAAATATTTGGTATCGCTTGCGAGCGTACATGACTCGGGATTCATCCCGATTTTCATGGATATGTCGAAAAATACTGTTGAATCAAAAGCATCTAGTTGGGATTAGATGAATTGGTCGGGTAATCGAAGTACAAGGACATAAATTTGATTTTTGAGATTTAGGCTGGACGAGCTTTAAGGCATCACTTTCGTTGGATTTGTTAGATGTTAGATGGCGCACTCACAAATGATGACATCATGGAGTGCGAGGTAGTCTAGGTGAGGCAAAATCTCTCCCCTTTCTACACTTTTCAGTTTCTCAACCGCAAGAGTTATTCTCCCTCATATTTGCCGCATCGTTTCCTATTGCCACAATAGGTGGTCCAACTGCTCGCAATTGCTGCAGTTCACTACCCGCGGTATAAACAAGTGAAAAGGTAGACTAACCTTATCCAGGAGGGCATCGTAATGAAGAAAGTCACCCGAAGCGAGCCTAACAGAGAATAAGCTGTAGTCTCATTCGCCGCAGGTTGTGTTAAATACAATTGCTTGCATTCCATAATCTTCACATGTTGAAGTAAGGGTTCAGATCCGGTTCGGCGACGACCCCATCGATCTTCACACCCCTGGCAGGTACACAGACCCTAAACTGCTTTGTGGAACACTCGCAGATATTAATCTGGTTTGGCAGGTCGAGGTCATTTACTATGATACGTATCTTATTAGCTCGAACACATTTTTATCTGAGCTACAGCTGGATAGTGAGCAGTCAGCTTCCGTGAAATCTCAAAAATATTGATCGACTTCGAGTTAGGCCGCAAGTAGATCACCCGTAGTCCATTTGAGCTGGTTATTTGGCACAAGATTATTTAGAGAATGGAATAAGAGTATGGTAAGAGCAGTTACATAAATAAATAAATGAAGAAAAGGAAACGAAATACTCCAGCGGTGTCGGATCGTCTAAACCGGATCAATTCACTGCACTAGTCGAGTCACCGACAAACAAAGGCAGTCTTAAACAAAGGTTAACCTTCTCAATAGTTAAACTTGTCATACGCAACACTCACAGCGAGAAACAAAGATCTGCTTCGATCGATAGCTCGGGACCTAATCCGTACATCTATCTTCACTTATTTTATGACAAGATTTCAGCGCTCTCCTCAGGCTAGCGTTTTGGCGAGGCCAACCAGGTCAACAATACGCTGCGGCTCTGCGCAGGTGCAATGAACTTGTTAAAAGTGGCGGCATTTATCAACGCTAGAATATGCCGCGGGAAATGTGAAATTACCGACCATTGAACAACATCTCAACTTCTTTTCGATCAAAGGTAATCCGCTAAGGCTTCTAAAAATTTCGATAAAACTACCGCAGAAATTTTCAACTGTGACAGATATCTCGAAAGTTCACCAAGGTAAGCTTAGAATCATGTCTGTAGCAAGCAAATGACATTATTGGCGACAAGTATTTTATAAAAGACTACCGCGTGATCACCGATTCGTGTTTGTCGTGAGTGGATCTACAGAAGCAAGTACTGCTTACTTCAGTGAGCAAAGATCGCATAGGACGGAACAAAATTTTACCCTCCTTCAAACTCAAATCGGGTGACCTTCGGTGGGACTGCATTGCCTAATTACGTCTTATTCGACAAGGTTCGTCTTTTGTATCTCACTTCATGCACTATACTAATTACAAGTCCGCCGAAATTATTTTTGCATTGGGAATGCTGAAAAGTGTTCCTCTTGTGGTGAGAGTCCACGTGACCTATTACCATATCCCATTCAGTGCAAACAGCGTCCGAAGAATTTGAAGTGTTCCCTTAAAAGAAGCTTTAAGGATTCTTTTTGTAGGAATGCCAAAGAGAGCTACGCCATTCACCACGATTAATCAATTTGCTCCCCTGCTGACACAAAACCATCTGATCTTAGAAACGACGAATTGGTGGACTGGTTGGACACCATCCACTTTGAATTATCACGGAGCACTCCGTCTTTGTCCGTCTACTATGAAAATTTTCGAGGAATAAGAACAAAAATTCAGGACTCTGTGCTGGCTCACTCCTCTTGCGAAAACGACTTCATTGTCCTCACAGAAACCTGATCGCGTGTTGACATAACACTGAAGTTTCCATGAACTACACAATTTATCGTTGCGACTGTCTATGGTGGAAACAAACAATCCTGTGGATTGTTGCTGTGAATTCAACCAAACCTCACTTCTGTTTGATTTTAATGTTACCATATCAAATTATAAGGCACGAATTTTTTAACAATTCAGCTAGCAAGGTCTCGTTTTTTAAAAATAATATGTACGGTGTCTACTGAAGATAGAAACGAATAAATTATTACACTTCGTGATCTTCCCGGTGGACTGTGGGAAATCGTTCAAACGGATTTCCAGTCTATTCCGAATTACGGAGCAGATCGTGTATAATTTAAATTTTACTAACTGCAACAAATTGCCAAATGAAATTTAGTATACCCTCTTACTTCACCATCCGACCATGCATCAGCGTGCTTCTTATTCGACTAGCAACAGTCGAATGAAGCACAAAAATACTTACCTTATATAACTTCTCAATAATCGATTTGGTCTCTTAGGTGTTCCATATTGATGGCTGTGGCTAAAATAAACTGGGAAATTTTGGTTTTCCGCGTTGCTTCCGCAAGATTTTCTGAAAACCAGTTTTTGCGTTGTTTATAGAAGACATACATTACTTCGAAATTTAATACAATGTTGGTGCACACTGTATCGACTGATTGGTGCAAACAATGTGCAATTGTGTTCAGTGCAATGAAAATTACTAACGTACAAAAACTCTACCTCCTGTTTCTATCTAAATTTTGAAAAAAGGTAATGGTAAATGAAACTGAGTTTATCGTCATCAAAAATAATTAAATTCCGAAGAAGTAATGTTAGCCTCTATTCATTTACTTTGTCGGACTATCCAGTCTGCATGTGGGGTAAAGAATGTCAAACCAATGAATCTATCGTATATCAGAGCGAGTCAATGCTCCGATAAGTGTTAACTACTTTCAATTCCCTTCTTCGCTCCAGAATAACTGCTGAAGACGGACTTTGGTTTGTTTAACGTTCTGTTAAATTCCATGCAGTTTGTACCAAAATAAAACAATGGAAAATAAACCAAAACAAACAGAACTTTGACCGTCATAATTGAATCACGGAAAAAAACCACAAATCACCATTTTTACATTCCAGTAAGAACTGGTTTACGAAAAGTAAGTGTACACACATCAACGCTCGGGTCATTCGAGTCACCTGCTCGCTCGAACGCGAACGCAGCTCGAATCGCAATCGATCGATCGTCGATCACCTACCAACATTCACGTTGCCGGCTGATGAGACCTCGACCATCGAACGAACAGTTGTTTTACGTAATAATTGCATGGTTCGCGGCGTCGTATACCAACCAACCAACCAACAGCCGCCGCCGTCGCCGCGGCCTACCTAGATTGTACAGTTCTTCGCGTCCAGGACGGTTCGTTCCACGGCGAGCGAGGACGATACGAAGTGATGAGCCGAAGCGAGATTGTGAAAAGCGAGCTCGCAGCTGTCTGTGGCGCCCGCGGTTGCTTGATTGTAAAGTTACAAAAAAGAAATCACACCTTCTCTTTGTTTTGGCGCAAATTTGGGTTTGATCGGTTCTCATGTACAGAATTTTCCTGTTTTGAATTGTGACTAGTGCGTTGGTAGTGAACCATTCTGACGTTTGAATTTGAAGGGAATCGAATCGTTTTTTCAATTGTTTTATAGACGTCACATATTTTTACATTCGATTTTAATTAACTGTTAAGTTGGGTAGTATGAAATAGTCGTGTAGTGCAACAGATAGACGCGGGTTGCTTTTTATTTTATAACGGATTCAGTGATTCGAAAGTGACCTTTGAAGTTTAAGTAGGTGTTTAATGTTAATTACATTTTGTTTATACTAGGATTAATGATACGGGCGTGGCTGCGGTTGGTTTTGAGTTCAGGGACAGAGTGAAGTGTACAGTTATTATAAAACGGAAAAAGGTTCTTTTAAGACAGAAGGTGACATCAACTTCCGATAATCATTTTTGATGGGGTGTTTGTTTGCTTAACACGAAGCATTCGAGTTGCGCGGGTTTGTGGTTGGTGCAACGCGGCGGATGCTTCGAAATGAGCGTAGCTACTTGCAGCTATTGTAAGACGTTTCACGCTTCTTTGGTACGTTGTGTGTAATAGTTCCAACTGAATCGTTTGTTCAAAACAATCTAGCTAATTTCATTTGTGGTTTAGCCATAACTTTAAAACAGACCTCACCTGACCGCAGAGCTTATTTTCGCTCATCAAAGGATGAACTTGGGAATGTTATCATCATCATCTGACCTGATTTTGATAGCGCTATAACATCTATTTAATCTCCCCCGGATCCTCCGGACAGTCACGTTGTAGTTTGGCCAATCGTTATTGATTACGTGTGTTGATGATTGAAATCGAATCTTCGAAGACGCGATTATTCTCGAAATGTGCAAACGGGCACGATTACGATTAATCTTCATTTCAAAGCATTTTTCAGTAAGTTTTCTTATACAACTCACTGGTTTGACTCCTTGAATCAACCTGTTCACGTTCTGTCTATGTTTCGGGCGGTGAAAACCGCATGATGATAATGATCTGACCCGAAAATGTCGATCGGCTTTTGACCTGGGGGCCTGCCTGCCCCCGAGACTGTGGATACCAGTTTCGCGCAGTAATGCGAAGTACGACAACGCACCTGACAGCGGAATTTAAATGTGAGGGGTACCGATGTTGAACTAGTTATTAGGTAGGTGTGTATGGTATAAACAAAGTAACCATTGCAGTACGGTGTTTGATGTTTACAAGGACGCTGCTGGATCGATCTAAGCAATCGCGATATGGTGTCATTTAGATTTCAATCTCCTGTCTGGATTGTAGAGATATGCTTTTACTTATTTTTTATTCTGCTGATTTATGTTCTTGTTTGACAGGTACGTGTGACACATCATACGGAGTTTCTTGTGAGTAATGAATTAGGTAACACAGAGAATAGTGTGGCACAGACAAACAAACATAGCACATATAGTAAAATCATTAACTTTCCATAGTTCATATTTTGACACTAACCTGACTGCTATCTAGCGTCATTCCTGATCAACTACATAGCCAACCCTGATTACAAAAAAATAAATTTGATCAGAAACGACAGTTATGTTGTACTCACAGTACATCGCACTGCGATGATTTACGATCGCAACGTGAGTGAAGTTCCTGCACACTAGTAAAATTCTGTGAACATAGCGTGACCGATCGAGGAGGAGAGAATAGTTTGTCGGTTTGTCTATGATTGTAATTTTCAAGGACCCCGGCATGTCTAAAGTAAACTGACATGCGACATGATAAATAATTAAATAATACCGCTTCTACAATATAGGAAAAAATCTGAACCCGTTCCACGCCCAATGTTCAAAATTTCGACCCATGATCTGGCATGATGGAATCCACTGGAACGTCACTGAAAATAAAACAATTTTTCATATACTTTGTCCACGAAAACAAAAACAGTGGATGGCATTGTGGGCATCAGATTGAAAATGAATCCAACACCCTAACTTCAACGACAAAAAGTGTAGCAAAAACCGAACAACAGCGCCCTAACCTTCAATCGCAGCAATCGATTAAAACAGGTGGAGATCACCGTTGCGCGCAGCAACGCGCGTGTGACGAATAAATTGTAGCACAACACAAGAATTGACTTTGCTGTATATATTTAATTAACGCGCAGCTTCGCTGCCGTCTATAATGTCACTATTATTTGTTTTTTCAGCAGCAAGGCCGTGATCAATAAACAGATGCGTGTGCACACTTACCCGGGTAGCGGCGACTGCATTTTGGAGTTGTTCGAGCATGCGTTGCCCATGGTTGTCGTTACTGTCACTGTTGCTGTTACTGTGCTGGAATAACAGATCGGGTTGCTGCGACGACGTCTAGCGATAATATCCGCTGATTACTTAGTTCCACTTGAAATAACTTGCTAGTCTTTGCTGATGGCTGGTTGGAAAATAATCACTTCACTACCGGTCACCTGCTGGAACGATACTGCTTCGTTTGGTTTACGATCATTCACAGCACAGTACACGAGCGTTGGGGTTGTACCTGTTTGGTTCTAAATGGAACTAGGAAGTGAGCTATTTACGTTGCGTGTCTAATGGTGCGATATCCAAATATTCGACGTAAAGCGAATAGGGATTAAAGTTGTGTCCTATACTCCTATGTATAGAACAGTAAATACTGTACTAATTATCAAACAGATTTGAGTTCGGCCTGCTTGAATTTTCAGAATTCGTTAGCTTAGTCACCACCCCGGGCAATTCAACTAATTCGAACAGATTCAAGTAGCGGAGGACCAAACAAATAAAACTACCAATTAGGGTTGTTACATTGAAATCTGTTTTTTCTATGGAAAAATCCATAAAACACAATTTGGATGCTCCAAAGACAGTGAATGCGAACATTTGTTGAACTCCATGCTTCACGGATATTGGAGGCGAACCATGAACAGAGGTGACATTTATATTCACCACTAGCTGTCGATTTTATTCACCGTTGCGTTTACACACGTCACCGACGCCAGAGAGGTAACTCCACCATATGGACCGATATCTAGGGTCCATAAACACATGGAACAAGCTCGTGCGCAGGGGGAGGGTTTTGGTGGTTCAAACCCCACCCATCAGTTTTGAATTACTTTCTGATCAAGAAACAAAATTATACCCGTTTTGACACACACAAAAGCATTTGAGTTCGATAATTCTGGAAGAAACCTTGCGAGGGTGGCTGAACGGGCTTCGGCATCGTGAGAAATTCCGCCAACGAGAAACTCTCAGCTCCAGCTAGTAGATAAATGGGAACGAGTATCTCCAAGAAGTATACGAAATCGTTATATTCGGCATCTCTGGATTGGTTCGCGTCTCGGCTCGAAGATATTTGCAGCTGACTTGAGCAGATTAGTAATACCATGAAGGGTGCACAGTAAACAAGAAACTGCATCAATGGAGTAAACTAGAACGATTAAGACAAAATAAAAAGAGTAAGAGTACAATCCTCGTAAGGATAAGGATTGGAAGTAGCAAGAGATTTAGGATTAGTCAGTACACTTATACAAATCACCACAGTAAGAATCCGACACTACAACGAGCCAGCAGACGGTGGTGTCTGCTCAAGATTCCTTTCCGATAACAGACATTATCCCAATTTCTTGAGCCGAGTCGACGCAAGACTCAGTCCTGCGAGTGTCGGATAAAATTTTCGACGTTTGAGGGTTTCTATTCCTTCCTTATATAAGGAACAAAAAAAATCAAAACCGCTCCCATGAGAATTTTTTGCGCCTGGGCCTGCCCGGAATCCTTCCTAAGGAAGATGTGACCACAGACCTCGACTGGGACTGAACCCAGACCCACAGGGGGGTGGTGGTGGTCACTCTTCCCACTCAACTACCGTTCTCCGTAAAATATATAAAACGCCGGAAATTATAATAATATAACTTTTTCCTTGGTTTTGTCCACTTACATGTAATGAAAAGGAAGATTTCACATTTAGGTTACAGTTACAGATGGTACAGTAAACGTTTTCGTGTGACTAGACCTTTTTAAGCTCTCTTAAATTTTCACAAATCTTTTTAAATCATAGTTCTCTTAAATTTTCTTAAATATTTCTAAAACTCTTAAATGCACAACGTTTTTTGAAAACGACGTATTGCTATGAGATAATTTTCACAAAGTTGGACAAAAAATGGTTTGCGCATTTAAACGTTAGTCTAAATTGTTTCAAGTTCGGAAATCCTTTTAAATATTCTTAAAACCCCCTTAAATCCTCCAAAATCTTCCCAAAAGCCCTTCAGGGTGTAACCCATCAGGATAACAATTTAGCACTGGGTGGCAATATACCCTTTTTTGTGTATACACTCCGTAGAGTGTATTTGTTTACGCAACATTATGCTCACCGCTGTTCTGTACCGTTTACAATTAGTTGTAAATTATTGTTAATTTTCGCGTTTGTGAACGGCTATGTGCTTGCAGATAGGTGTAGAAACTTTTGTTAAACACTTGTGTATACGTAACATAGGGTTTAGTTAGGTCACCGCTCCCCTCTTGCTATGAAATAGGTATGGCAATGACAGCTAAGCGGCGATGCGGTTGGTGATTTTGTTTTGGAGGAAAGCAGCGATCGTGAAAAAGACAGAAAGTGACGAATCACGGTTAAAGACAGACGTCGATTATTTCGGAAAAGTTTACCGCCACAATAGCTTGTGAGTGAAGTGCGCGTGTGTGACGGAAGAGTTTCCCGTGGTGCAGGATCGCCGTTGGGAGAATCTAACTGTAAAGGAGTTTTCGCTGACTCGGCTAATCGCAAACGATTCTAGGCGCCCGCCTCTCTCGCTGTAGAAGATAAGCCGAACGAGCGTTGCTCTCCTCTACACCTAAAAGCCAAGGAGAGGGAAGCAGGTAGGGCAATGGCTTTGCCTGGGAAGAATACTGCGGTGCCTTCCGCGATTCTTTGCTGTGATTCGTCACCACCGTCGCTAGGGAGGTTCCAACAAAGAAGCAAAACTCACTTCTCTAGCTAAAAGACAACGACCGCTGCCGGAGCAGCTAACGATACCAGCAAGAGAACACGACCGGTCGGAAAAAAACCTTCGCCTATCCACCATCGTCAGAAGCAGCTGATCAGCTTCATCGGCAGAGTGCAGCAAAGAGGAGATTTGGTGGAATAAAAGTCGATAAATTTGGATTTGTTTACCTCTTTGTTTGCATACGAAAATCCGAAATTCTTATAGAAGCACCTAGGCCGCCCTGACAAGAAGGGTCCGCCGGGCAAACGAGAACCCGAGTAGTGGCCAAACTGCCACTTACAAGGTGGGTTTCTGGGTGAAAAATGGACTTCTTTTTCATTCGCTTAACCGTTAGTATTTAACCTCTATAATAGTCTCCCGTAATCTCGGTGGCTATGCTGAACTTCTTTTGTTTTAAACAACCATGCATTCCTCGCGCGTATTTGCTGTTACACACGCAGATTTCAATCCATCGGCAACTTCAATGACATTTTCCTCCTAGGCGAACATGATAACTCAAAAACTTATCAACGATCTATCGATAATATGAGAATTCACAATATGTGTAGCATGTCGATGAACCACAGAAAACTGAAGGAGAAAATTTTTCCCAATTATTTTGATGAAAAGTGAGCGAATTTTACAGTAAAATATGAGATTTTTCGGTTTTCATGAAGCCTTTTTTTTGGTTTATCGAGTAACTACAAGTTTAAGCTTTACAATTGCCTGAGCGCAATAAAAATACGATATTTCCAAAAAATATGTTAAATTTTCATCAAAATGCCAAAAATATGTCATCTGTGAAAGAGAAAATCTGTGAATATGGTAACCCTGTCATCGATACGATAACGAGAGAGATACAGATGACTTGGCAAGATGGGAGGAGACATATATTAGAAAAAAGGTCTCTGCGCGCATGGGATCTGATGGACCATCACTAATATTATTTTTTACAATTCTTACGAAAAAAAATGTGTAGGTTTATTTTTTTTACATCTGGTGAAAATAAAAAAAGATCCATGACTCCGTTAAGCTAACGCATTGAGCCGTGTCAAATAAATGAATTAAATGAATAAAAAAACTAAATAAATAAATCATTTTTTTTTTTTTTTTTTTTGTGTAAAATGTTTGGTTTATTCTTAAAAGTACTATTTACAAGTCATTATCTAAATTAAATTGTAGTTCACTGATATTAATTGTGTTTAAACTATGGTTGATAAAGTTCAGGTAAATTACTAGTAGTTTAAGAATTTTCGCTTTCGTCTGTTGTGGTATTCCGTTTAGTGTGGGTATCATTAGCTTGTCGAAGTCCAGTCTCCGCCACCCGCGAAGAAGCGATGATATCTTCTGTTGAAGTATGTTCCATGCTTCGACTACACGCGGACAGTTGCTGTACTTGTGTTTCAGTGTTTCGACCGCTGCGTTACAATGCACACAATTCTCTCCATCTGCACGTCGTATTACATTCATTAGTCTTCTGTGTTCTGTTTTTCCATTCACAAACAGAAACAGATCGCTTCGCTGTTGTGACGTTAATCCTTTTGCTCGATGAATGTTATTCCATACTCGATGCCACTCTATGAGCGGATTCTCTCGCTCTACCTTAGGTGCTTCAGTACCCGTTACATAGAAACGGTGGATGAGGTCAGTGGTGGGATTTCGCTGAATTTGTAGAGGAAGGAGGGGTAGCTGTTGATGGATAAGTTTTAGACAGGGACAGTTGACTGGAGGGATTGTTGGGTTGGGGTTGTGTTGGATGATGAAAGATTTGTAGTATGGGATGCAGTCTATTTCTTGAATATGCCGGTTGATTAGCAAAGACTTGCACTTAAGGGCTGGTAGATGTAGTTTCAGTCCACCTTGCGAGCGATCGCGTGCCAGCTGCTGTATTGGCACCCGAGCCGGTATTCCTCTCCAAAGGAAGTTCCCCATCGTAGCTGTCAATTTTGCGGTGTGGAAGGTTGACGGTGCGAGAGTGGAAGCAACGTACCATATTCTCGCAGTTCCGAAGGTGTTCAGCAACGTCACTTTTTGTAGAAGGGTCAGTGAGCGAGTCGAGTGCAGCCAGATCAGTCGTGTGAATTTTCCCACCAGGTTATCCCAATTCAATCGCCCCATCAAGCGAATTGAGTTGGCGAAGACAATGCCCAGGATTTTTACTGTTTCTGCCGTCTGTAGCCACGGTACTTCCAGTGAGTTATCATCAATTAGTCCTATGTTTATTGATGTTGTTTTGTTCAAGTTCAAAATTGCTCCCGAAACGCGAGAGAAGCGAGAGAACAGATCGTGTATTTGATCGATTTGCTCTACTGTTGTAACAATTACACTAATATCGTCGGCATACGCAACAACCAAATCATTCCCGCACACACGCTGAATTTGGTGTAGTATTGGTTGTATATATATGCTAAATAAAACACTGGAAATTGGGCTACCTTGTGGAACCGATCGTTGTATTGGAAAAGCGGTGGTTAAGTGTCCGTTTATGAGTAAACGAGAAGACGATACTTCGGCGAATCTGGAAAGTAAGCCCACCAAATCGCGATTGAAACCGAGCGAGCACATGTTCCCGAAAAGGAACCTTCGGTTGACCCGATCGAACGCGTGGTCTAGATCGAACGAGATCAGCTTGGCTTTTCGCTTACGCTCGATCAGCTGTGCGATGCGATCTTTCAGCGATAGAGTTGCTTGGAAGATGTTGTTGTCAGTGTTGGAACATTTTTGGACGTCACTCAGAACACGGTGGACTCTCATCACGTTCTCTATCCTCGCTTTCAAGATACGCGAGATTAATTTATAGTCATAGTTCAGAAGCGATATTGGTCTGTACGAGTGAGCTGTATCGCCTGACTCTTTCTTCTTCACCAGTACTATTACGCCCTGCACGAACTCGGTTGGGAAGTTTGACGCTAGGGCCTCGTTCATCACGAGGTTAATTTCTCGGTGGATAACGTCGAATGTGTACAAGTAGAACTCCTTCGGGATACCATCGGGACCCGGAGATTTCTTCGATGCGCTTGTTTTAATTGCCGCGTGTATCTCGGCCGTTGTTATCTCGCTCATACATGCCTCGTTTGTTTCGTCGTTCTCTGGTATAACCCTTCCACAGATGAAATCTGCATCCCCTTCTTCAACTGTCTCGTTGGCCGCGTAGAGTCTCGTGTAGTATTGTAGCATGTGTTGTTCAATTTCTTCAGACCGATTGATGTTTTCATCACGTTCATTCCTTAGCTGTGTTATGATCGTTCTTTTTCTTCTCCTTTCACCCAGTTGGAAAGTAGACAGTGGTTCGCCTGCGATGTAAGTTTCGTTTATGCGTACGAACATGTGCGTGAATTCTCTCTGATGTAGTAGCATTTCCGCCTTGATACGGTTGATAGTCGTCAACATATTTGGGTCCTGATAGTAGCTATCATACGCTAGCCGTAACTGTTCGTAAAGTCGTTGATTTTCACGATGAAATTCATCAAATACCAGTTTCGATTTCCACCGGAAAAAGGATTTGATCTTAGGTTTAGCGTATGATATCCACCAGTTCATCCACGATGCGAAATTGCGGCGTTGGCGTGTCCAATACTGCCACCTGATTCTGAAATCTTCGATGATGTCGGGTGTTAGGAGATGCGGACGGAGGGACCAGAATCCACGCCCGGGTTCCCTGCCGAGGTGGGGAAGGCAGATTCGTGTTGTGACAGCTTTGTGGTTGGTGAAGGAACACACATGCACATTCGCGTTCCGTAGTTCACCGCTAAGACCCGAACTCACGTAAATGCGATCAAGCCTGGACGTTGAGTTGTGTGTAATGTACGTGTGGCCTGGTATCTGTGGGTTTAATTTAATCCACACGTCATGGAGCTGCATCTGTTGGATGGTTGTTCGAAGTGAAGGGCTTAGGTTGTGTCCTGTTGTGTCGCATGGTCGCAGTACGCAGTTGAAATCGCCTGCTAGAATTAAGTGTTCTGTACGATGGCGGAGATAGTAGGCGAGTGAGTTGTTGAGGAATCTCTCTCGCTCAGCTCTTGTTGCCGAGCCGGACGGGGCATAAACGTTGCACAGTGTGGTGTTCGCTATTCGCAATGCAATAAGACGGCCGTCGAGGCTTTTCTCGACGTGTGTGAAGATTATATGTTCCTTCAGTGCTATTGCCGTTCCCCTCCTCGCGTGATCCACATTGCAGATTAAATTGTAACCGGGAATGGAAAGTTGCTCATTCTCGACCTCTTGTAAGAAAATGATGTCGAGCTCCATCATCCGGACGAAGGTTCGGAGTGCGTTGATCTTTGTTTGATTTGTTATCGTGTTAATATTAATTGTTGCAATATTGTAGCTGGCATGCTCCATTATAAGATAATATTTTCATCTGGGGTGTCGTCCCCTTCGTCCTGTCGTTGCTTCTTTCCCGGTGGACGGCGCATTGATCGTCGGCTGCTCATGGAATTTGTTGATCTGTCGGAGTCATCACCATCGTTCTTACGATCGACTGGCGCTGGTCTACGAGTCTCTCCGCAGCTGCTCGTCAGCTTATTCGGCAGTTTGAAGATATCTTCAACCGATGATATCAGTTGTCTTCCTGGAGGTATGTCGGGCGTGTTTCGTTGTATGGAGGCTGAGTTGATCGGTAGTGGTAGCGAAGAGAGTGGATTCGCAGTTTGTTTCGTCTGTACTGCAGGTGTACTTGTGGTTTGTGATGGTCTTGGGCCTGGTGGCTTGACGGCGGATTGTTTCATCTGTATTAATTTTGATTGGTCTGGTTTCGGTCGAGCCGATTGCTTAACAACCTTTGCGTACGAAGTATTGGGTTGGTCTGCGGCGAGTTTCTGAACTAAGAGTTTTTTGTTCTGTATGCACGAAATTCCGCTATGTACGAATTCGTTGCAGTGTCGGCACGTTTGATGTTGGCCGTAATAAGAGAGAGCTGTAGTTTCCCCATCGATAGTGACAAACGACGGGATATTTGTTTTGACTAGCATCTTCGCAACCCGAACACCAGTTGGAATGCCACCGAACGCATACTTCTCGTCCCACAAAATCTCGTGGATAGAGAGTACGTCCCCGTACGATTCGAGAAATCGTATAATCTCCTCGTTCGTGACATCTTCGGAAAGGTCGTAGAGTTTAACTTCTGCAGCTCCGTCCTCCATCGTGATTCGTAGTTTGTAGGTTTTACCATCTATCTCTGTCTCGTGTATATTATCGTGTTCTTCGACGACCTTTTGCGCTATGGCGAGTTCACTGACCTTGATGAACGCACATCCAAGACTTCGGCTTGGTTGGATTCGCACTACTTGCTCTTTCTGTAATTCCAAAATGGTGCTAACGAAATGGTGAAGCTCATCATAAGACGGCTTTCGTGGTAGATGCGCATAGTCAATGCGAAACGTGTTTTCGCGACGTCTCATTTCGACACTAATCGCGGATTTCACTCGAATAGGGGCCGGCGATGCCCGAAAGCCGCTTGAGCGAGAGAAAAGTTTGTAAAAAAGCCTGTGCACGACTTCCGATTGCTAGCGATACAATATATGTCTGCTTGGCTCGGAGGTTGAGCGCTAACTATTCGGACAATAAACCAAAAAATGCATGAAAAATATGTGCAAGCGGGGTAGAGAGACGTAGAAAATCAAACAGGAAAGGATATTGCTGTTAAGTCACATATTCTAAATTTATCAAATAAGTTTCTATCAATTATTGCTCTTGAACTACGTTCACACGAGAAACTAAATGTTGCAACCATTAGCAGCCCAAGTAACAAATCCGGAATTTGAAAGTTTTATAGCACTCTACAAGTGCAATCTAAGTTTTATCAGGGGCTATAAAACTACCATAAAACCTCAATTGTTACCAGGGAGGGGAGGTAATTCCGGAGAGCGACTGAAATGTTGCAACTGGTTGCGCCTTGAAGTTAGTAAGTTGGAATTAATATTTCGATTTTATCTCGCTGACTTGTCCGCACACATCTTACAGATACTCGTGAAAACGTGAGCTTAGAGAGGTGAAGATCTTGATCTATCTTGAGAACAGTCTGAAGCGTGAAAAAATGAAGGACTGTAAGCCGAACTCAAAGGCCAGTAAGAACCATTTGAAGCTACCGAAAGGGAATGATCATAACCGAACCACGAAACCGCTTAGAGAATTTGATAGTCCAGTAAATATCTACAACCGGTTCAGCGCAGCCCCCAGAGATAAGCATTGGGTGCATTTGGAGGTAGGCGTAGCGTAGTTGGTAAATCGATTGCCTTGTACGCAGCGCACCTGGATTCGAGCCCCGACCCCGCACATAGGGTTAGAAATTTTCATAAGAGGTTTTTCTAACCCGAAGAGGCGAATGACCTTAAGGTTAAAACCTCTATAATCGAAATAAAAAAAGGATACTATATTGAAGGATTTTTTGATTTTAGTCTAATCTTCCGTGCGAAGCAACCAGCACCGTTCGCAAATCACTTTTCGTCATTTTCGGGAACCGACTGGGCTAACGATTTCTCTGCCACTTGCGGTCGATGGGGTGGTATGCAGGCCGAAGTGCTAATCGGAAATTGCGGCCTTAATTAAGAAACACCGCCTGAAGGACGATCTCGTCTCGGTACATTACGAATGCGAAATCGAAATTCGAAATCGAAATTCGGAGCTCGAAATTGGAATTTGAATTCGGAATTTGAAGTCCAAAATTGGAATTCAGAGTGGGCGTTTCAAATCAGAATTCGGAGCCGGAAATCCGAATTCGAAGTCCGAATGCGAAATCGGAGTTGGGTGTCGTAATTCGAAGTTCTAAATTGGAATTAGAAATCGGAATTCGGAGCCGAAATCCGGAGTTCGAAATTGGAGTTAGAAATCAAAATTTGAAGTCCAAAATTCGTAGTTGAAAAACGGAATTTGAAATCAGAAGGCGACATTGGAATTCGGAGTCGGAATTAAGAGTTCGAAATTGGACCCAGAGGCGGAATGTATAGTTCGAAATCTTAACTCGGTGTCACATTTCGGAGTTCAACATTCGACGTCAGTATTCGGAGTCGGAATCAGGAGGTCGAAAGTGGAAGAAATGGGAAATCGGAGTCCGCAATCGGAATTTAAACTCAGAGTTTGAAATCGGAATTCGGAGCCGGAAATCCGAATTCGAATTAGGAATACGAAATTGGAATTCGGAATCAAAATTCGGAGTTAGGAATTAGAATTGACAATCGGAATTTGGAGTTCGAAATTGGAAAACAGATTTCGATTTCGAAATCGGAATTCATAGCCGGGTATCGAAATCGGAATCGGAATTCGAAATCAGAATGCGAAATCGTAATTCTGAGTTCGAAATTGTAATCCAAAGGTGGAATTTTGAGTTCGAAACCGGAACTCGTAGTCGGATTTCGGAGTTCGACATCGGAATTCGAAATCGGAATCAGAAATTGGAAATGAAAATTCGGAGTCCGCAATCGGAATTTAGACTCGGAGTTCGAAGCCAGGAATCCGAATTCGAAGTAGAAATGCGAAATTGTAATTTGGAGTCATAATTCGGAGTTGGAAATTGGACTTGGAAATCGGAATTTGGACCCGAAATTCAAAGTTGGAATTCGAAATTGAAATTTAAAGTCCAAAATCGGAAATCAAAGTTGATATCGGAATTCGAAGTTGAAATTCGGAGTCGAAATCAGGAGTTCGAAATTGGAATTCTAAATCGGAATTCGGAGTCCGCAATCAGAATTTAAACTCGGAGTTCGAAATCGGAATTCGGAGCCGGAAATCCGAATTTTTTTTTTTTATTTTTTTTTTTATTTCGATTATAGAGGTTTTAACCTTAAGGTCATTCGCCTCTTCGGGTTAGAAAAATCTCTTATGAAAATTTCTAACCCTATGTGCGGGATCGGGGCTTGAACCCAGGTGCGCTGCGTACAAGGCAATCGATTTACCAACTACGCTACGCCTACCCCCAAATCCGAATTTGAAGTCAACATTCTGAGACAGAATTCGGAGTTAGAAATTGGAATTGGAAATCGGGATTCGGAGGCGAAATTCGAAGTTTGAAACTGAAATTCGAAATCGAAATTTGCAGCTTAAAATTCGGAGTCGGAGTTCGAAATCGAAATTCGTAGCCGGTTATCGGAATTCGAAATCAGAATGCGAAACGTGATTTCTGAGTGCGAATTTAGAGCTCAAAATTGGAACCCAAATGCGGAATGCAGAGTTCGAAATCGGAAATCGGAGTTGGATTTCGGAGTCCGACATCGGAATTTTAAGTTGTAACTCGGATTCGGCATCAGGAGTTCGAAATCGTAAATCGGAGTCCGTAATCAGATTTTAAACTCGGAGTTCGATATCGGAATTCGTAGCCGAAAATCCGAATTGAAGCCAATGTTTTAAGTCGAAGTTAGAAATTGGAATTGGGAATTGGAATATGGAGGCGAAATTCGGAGTTTGAAACTGAAATTCGAAATTTTAAGTCCAAAATCGAAATTTATGGTCGGCGTTCACCAGAATTCGGATCCGGAAATCCGAAATCGAAGTCAGAGTGCAAAATTGGAATTTGGAGTCGGAATTCGGAGTTCGAAATTGAAATCCAAAAACGGAATTTTAAGTTCGAAATCGGAGCTCGGAGTCGGATTTCGGAGTTCGACATCTGAATTCGGAGTCGGAATCTTTGGAATTCGAAATTGGGATTCGAAATCGGAATTCGGAACCGAAAGTCAGAGTTCGAAATTGGAATGCGAAATCGGAATTTGAAATCCAAAATCACAATTTAGAGTCGGAGTTCGAAATCGGAATTCGAAGCAGGATATCGAAATTCGAAGTCAGAATTCAAATTCAAAAATCGGAGCCGGAAATCTGAATTCGGAGTTCGAAACAAGAATTCGGAGCCGAAATTCTAGGTTTAAATTCGAAATTAGAAGTAGGAATTCGTAATCAGAATGTGAATTCGGATTTGGAAATCAGAATTCGAAGGCGGAATTGGAATTCGGATTCGGTATTAGGAGTTCGAAATCGGGCTGCGAAATCAGTATGCGAAATCGGAATTCGGAGTCTGAATACGAAACTCGAAATCGGAACTGAGTCGAATTCGAAATGCGGAATTAGAATTCGGAATTCGAGGACGGTATTCGAAGTCGAAATGTGGAAGCACAATTCGGAATCGGAATTCGCAGTACAAAATCGAAATTCGAAGTCGAAATAGACAGTTCGAATTCGGAATTTGGAGTTTGAAACCAGAATTCGATTTCCAAATGAGGAATTGGAATTTGGAATTCGATACCGGAATTTGAAATTAAAATTCGGAGTCGAAATTCGATGATCGCAATCGAGATTCGAATTCAGAATTCGGAGTTGGAAATCGGAATTTGGAGCTGGAATTTGGAGTTCGAAATCAGGATTTGGAGTTAGAAATTGGAATTCGGAGTCGGAATTCAGAGTTCTGATTCGAAATTCGGAGGGCAATTCGGTGCCGGAATTCGAAATCAACATCTGAATTCAGAGTTAGAATTCGGAGATCGTTATCGGAATCAGTGTTTGAAACTGGTATTTGGAGCCGGAGTTCGACGTCAGAGTTCGGAGCCGTAAATCGAAGCTCTAAATCGCAATTCGGAGTCGAAATACGGAGTTTCAAATTAGAACCCATGTTGGAATTCGGAGAGCGAAATCGGATATCGGAGTAGGAATTCGAAGTTCGACATCGAGATTCGGAGGTCGAAGCCGGAACGCAAAATCAGAATTAGGAGGTAAAATTTCGGTGTTCGACATCGAAAGTCCAGACCTTCCAGCGCTATGTTGAACAATAGATTAGAAAGCGCATCGTCCTGCTTCAATTCTGCTCACATTACAAGCGAGTCATATGTCTCTCCAGTTATTTTGACGCTTAATTTGACCTATCTAGCGTCATACCACTTAATCAGTTTTGTCGGAAATTCGTATTGAAGTATAATCATCCATAGCTCGCTTCGTTTCAGTGAATCGAACGCTGTATTGGAATCCAGGAACAGATGGTAGAGGCCGCGGATTCTATCCAGGATTTGTCGCAGGGGAAATTTATAATCGTTCTTTGATCGTATTTAATATTCACCGACAAATGAGTCTGCTAAACAGACTATGGGAGCGTACCTTTGCCTCTATAGTTTTTACACTCTTGTCATTCGCAACCAAGTATTGCAAAACGGCATTTTCAACTTGTAAAAATTGTTATTTAGAAAACGTTGTAGATCTCTGAAACAACCTAATTCAGGGTAGGTTTACATGGACAAGCTATACGAGATAACTAGGGCTTCAAGTTTATGGTATTAACTTTTTGGGGTCTCTTGATATTCGCCAATCATTACATTTTTTTCTGAATCATTTTATCTTCGAAACATATTTTACCCGGAGTTCCTTTCCAAATCAATTTTCAAGTAAAATCCTCATGCAATTTAATTTGATTTATCCGATGCTTAGCACTATCAAAAGATTTCCTTTAAAAAATCGGGAAATGGTGGACAGATAGATGGCACACTTGTAAAAACTGGTTCTTAAAGGAAAATATTTCTTTCTGTCTATTGGGCCTCGAATGGCTCCATTGTAAATACACACATCGATCTTTTCTTGTAAACGTCTTCGTCGGTTGAATCCTTTATTCAATGATGTTATTTGCTTCAAAGGACTATATCATAAAGCACGATAGACATAAATAATAAATTAAATCATAACATCAAGGGCACTGTATATATTGTAAAACACATTCACTTCATCTAATTGGCGATAATTATTGCAATGTCAGTTCTCACATCACATGAGCAGTACCGGTGCCGATAGAAGGCACTATTCCGCGGTACAAAACAGCAAAACTCCTTTGAGTTCGAGCTCATATACTGCACAAAAGACAGCCTACGGCAGACGTCGCGACGACATCGAGAACAACGGATAATGATTGGCCTGAAGCAATGCGCACCCCGCTCAACAAGTCGACGACAGTACTAAAATGATCGTTTTATGCACCGCGCGCACTGCCCGCAGAAGCCATCCAAAACAAATGCTGTAAAATAATGCGAATCACTATGACAACGTATACAAACACTGCGTAGGTAAAAGCCAACAACAGAAGTCGATATTGAAACAAACACGCGCGGCACGAGTTCACGACAGACTGAGCCGAAGGCCTGCGTTTTTGACTCTCGAAGATACTACCTATACAATATACCCCACGTTCCGTTCCATATGCCATGCCGCTGCCGCCGCTGGCGATTGTGTATGGTGTATAGAGGAACATGCCGCCGCCGCCGACCAGATACAACACAATCGATTCACGTGTGTTGATATTGATCGACGCTTATGACCCGCTTGATCATTGATTGGGTCATTTTTCGGAAGGTTTGCCAATTTTGCGGATGTGTAGTAGTAGGCGCGTGCGTAACGAATGTCGAAATAAATAAATATTGGTAAATTTAGTTTAGGAAATGTAAGTTTAACCCGATTTCAATTGCGCAATTATTTTTTCATATTTAGAATATGTACGTTTGATACAGATAATTTGTACTTTATGTTTGTACATTTTCGTTGTATTGGGCCCATAATTAGAAAAAAGGGCATAGCAATGATTATTTCTGTTTGTCTTGGTCAATGATTAACCAACATCGGTCACGTTGGATGCCAAATAACGCATGTTTTTTTCTTTTATTTTGTGCTTATTTCATTTGCGTCTTTCTGAGTCTTTGTAGTAACCAAACCCGGCATTAGTTAATTTAACATGCAAAAAACAATCATCTTTAATTTGACAGATATTCCACCTCGGCCCGATTAAACCTGTCGTTTGAAAAATTGGCGCCAATGCAAACACCACGTGTCGGTTTAAGCGCATGCGCTCTAACTGTCCCGGTCTGCCATCGTCAAACTTTGTGCTAGGTTGCCATGGAAAAGCCCACAACAAAACTACCCCTTCAAGTCCATAGCAACCGGCGTTTATTTTCCTCCAACAACCACAGTGTCAAGCTAGGATCCCTGAGGAAAGAGCAAACTTTCCTGTTATCAAGATTATTGGAAACAGTATCACCGGTTTGTTTGCACTTCGGGGTCAAGGTAGGTCGTAACTAACTGCATCGATACGTTCAAGTTCAAAAGATTCACCCTTCCACAGCTGAACGATGAGCTTGGCTAACAAAAACCTGGACAAGTGTACCTCGGTGACCAATTCGTTGATTCCGTATTCTAGCTCGTGTTCCGGCAGTAGTAGTAGCTGGGATAAAACGGACTATAACTCGTTTCGACCGGGTAAACTATCCACTAGGGACGAAGATGCACTGAGTTCAATATCAGGGTCGTCTTTATCCTCACGCGGAAGCCGGCAACGTGGTGGTTTTCAGGTGGACTTGCTTAGTTCGGAACCGGAGGATTTTGACGAAAGTGATCATCTGTTCCATATGGATATCATGAAGAACAGTCTGAGTGATATATCTCTGCCGGAATCTAGGAAAATGGTTCCTAATAAGGCGAAAAATTCACAGAATATGTCGTTCTCGCGGGAACGAGTACGGGAAATTGAACGACACAATCAACTGTTGCTGCAGAGAATAATGACCACCAAACCAACGCTGAGGACGTCATCGAAGAAAAATGTAACGGTCGTCAGTACGGTGAGATATATTGCTTAAGTTTTTGTTTATAGTATATCCCATAGACGAGCTAGGTTTAGTGCCCGGAGAAAATTGTCCATGGATTCTTTTACTCACGTTCGTCCTCAGATGGAAATTTGGAATTATCCAATTTGTGCGTGAAGGGCACAAATGCCTAACATAAATGAAGTCGCATTTTGCGTTTCGACATACACCTTTTTGCTTTTTCTCTTTTCGCGTTGTCATCCTTTTCATCTTCCCGCCTAGTCATGTTGTTATTGTTTACTTTAATCAAAAATCCGTTTTCTCTAGCCCCTGACAAACAACTCACGAACCACGAGTGCTGCGGTCAATCGAAAGAAGAAGCAACGTCAAATCGACATAGATAATCAGGTTTGTTAGGTGTATTGCGAAATTAATTGACTATACTATTTGATAAGCTGGTTTCACTTTTTTAGCTTCTAAGGAAGAAACTCGAAAAAATTGAACGATCTCGGCGTAACGTCTGGTGAGAGGTCGTGTTTGATTTTCGGTCTGGAAATCGCAATAGAGTATACATATTTTCACGTAGAGCTTTTAAGACTATCACTGCCGTTGTTCTATTGTTCGGAAAGCATCAAGACGGTGATAAATTTTTGCTAACAATCAAAATTGTCAGAATTTATATAGAAATGAATATACCAGGTATATTTTTGCTCAACACGTGTTTCATTCGTATACGAATTTACGGATTGTATGATTATGTATCACCTTGGAAGGTGATACAGAAGGTTATATTACAATACAATTGAACGATAATGCTCAAGAGCGTGCTTTTCTAACAGCCATGTATGGCGGTAGCTTTCGCTGGAAACATGATAAATCGAAATCGAATATCATAGAACTATAGACAGGTGGGTACGTTAGTTTGGCACTGATCGTGGGACCGGGCATGCTTCTGGTAGAAAATATATGCGTAAGGCACAAAGTTACATGCGAGCGTAAAGCGCCTAAATTGCTTGACACGTTATTATTGCTCTTCTGGTAAACGTAATGCAGGCGTGTTTCATTACAGTGGACAATGATTCGATTATTTTGTCTTCGAGTAAAGTATTGTCTATCTTGAGATAATCTAGCATTTCGTCGAGTTGTTGCTATATCGTCGCTGTTGTGCTATCTTATGACAAACGCCAATTTGGGGTGAACTGAGTTAGATATGCCATGTTACTAAGTTTTAAAATCTCCATAAAGTCGCGTTTTCAGAATTTTGAAATTCTGCTGGGTTACTGAGATATAGCGAAACACGATTATGACAAGCGCCAATTTCTCGAGTGATCCAGTTGTGCTATCTTATGACAAAGAAAAAAGAGACAACATTCTTAGTTGTTGGCTTGCTATAAGCCGAAAAGCTTATAGCAAACCAACAGATGTCTCTGATGACATAGGATTCCTATGCAGATCAACCATAAGCATTAGCTAGGTTCTTGTCTCGGGAGCAAAACTTTTCCTACCATAGTTTTTTTTCTGGGAATGGTTGGCTTATATATTCATGATTATTGAATAAATTTCCTTTTGAGATTTCCACTTGTTTTGGAAAGTATACCGAAATGTAGTGATGGATTATGCAAGAAGAGCATTTGTTTCGTCTAGTCACCTGTCAACAATAACATTGTTTGATATACATTGTCTCTAAATTGTGAATGAAACCAATTTTTGTTCATTGCTTTTCCTGAATAAAGTAGGAAAATTGGAAAAACTTTGTGTTCTAATACCATCATTTTGTAACCTGATATTGCTGCTATCGCATGGAAAAGTATGATATTGGACATAGTGATCTATAACGCATAATTTTACGAATCAGTTATAATTCATTTTTATATGAAATCTTCTGTACACATTTGTGACACGTCATACATATTTTATCATCAATACACACTTATGACACGTATGTGAGCGACTTTAGTTTACATTTTAAGCAAAAACTGTAAATATAGTCAACCGATCTTCGCACAAATCGAGAGTTTACTTCAGAAAAGATAGAAGCATCGAATGCCTTCTCCGAAAAGCTTCTAGCATTTATAAATTTTAAGATATTCAATCTCAAACTTTAAAAATCGTTTTTCTCGAAAAGTGCTAAATGGCGCTTGTCATAAAATAGCACAACAGCGACGATATGGGACGGGACCTGCCGATAGATGTTTTCTTTTTCTTGTTTTCTATCCATTCTCAAAGAGAATAGTGAAAGAGACGCAGAGTGAAAATCAGTCAAAACGGCAACACTCCCTTTACGATGATTTCAACACTAGAATTTGGCAACCGTTTCCAAAGGCAGCACTTTAAATGACTCCTATTATATTTTGAAAACAAACCTTTTGTCGATCGTTGGATTTGTTTATCAAACGATGTGCATTTCGAAACAAAGAGATGAAATAATTCTAAAACTTGTTTTTACTCATACATAGACTCTAGAATGCACCTTACAATCACGATTGCACTAAATTCTGACGAAAATTCAAATTTTTTTTTTGATAGATTTACAATACTTATCTCCTCCAACTCAGGCATGAGTAATGTTTATTTACATTGCACGATTGGTCTGCTCAATAAGGTATTTTTGGCTTCACACTATTCGTCTCTTTTCCTATTCTCTTTGTCCATTCTATTGAAATTTTGGATGGATTGACACCGGTGTAGTGGAGTGCACTGGTTTTGCACTTTCTAGCAGAAGTGTCAATGGAACATACCCAGTTTTCTGCACTTCTGCTAGAAAGTGCAAAAACGGTGCAGTTTCAGTGCACTCCACTACACCGGTGTCAATCAATCGAAAACCCCATATATTTGGTCTCACATAGCCTCTCCTTTTGCCTCACAGAGTTTAAATGCAATGGCTGCGTTTGACGTTCTATTTTTGCTATTTGCATGTCTCGTCTCAGGTTGCTATATGGGAAACATTGGAGTGCGACCGAAACAAAAACAAACGTTTTCTCACTCGCACTGATGCAAATTAGATGGGCGCGTAATTTAACGCACGACTCAGTGGCGTATGGCTGAAAAGTCGCTATGTGAATTTAATAGCGTTTTCGTTTTTTCTTGGTGCTACACCGGTGTAGTGTAAAGAAAGAGATAGACTGATTACACCCAAGTTTGAATGAGTGTAGCACGGACTACACCGGTGTAGTGTACTGTCAAAAACGAAAATGCCATAAGAAAAGATTCATAACATCTTTTTCGTCACATTGAAATCAAAACATTGGTCAAAACACATCTAATGAAAACATCCAAAAGGTTGTTAAACTAGAGGCTGGCAATCGGTATGCTATGAAAAATCAACTTGAAGGTCTGGAGGATCTGGATTAACGTCAGTGAGGCCATTTTATTTTTTCTTTATTTATTTTCCCCAATCATAGGTATGGAGCAAGTGCCGAAATGTCAATAATAAGTTTACAGACGACTTTTACATTTTTATTGTTAACGTATGACTCAAAGTTTTAGCTTATTACTTTCCGAATCCCGGAGCTGTTTACGTGCTTTTGTCTTTATGTTTAGTAAGTGAAAGTGGTCGGTTGTCGGCAACCCTACGTAACTTTTGACAGAAAGCAGAAATGGACACTCTGATAAATATTGTTTGTGTGTTACTTTAACACGCTCTTTTTGTGTAAAATAGACTCGAACGTTCTTTTCTACAACCAATATATGTTTTGAACAAAGTGAAACTCTACCTAAAGTTTTTTTTTATGATTTGCATAGTGATGTAGAAGGACTGTCACAATTATATCGGGATAAATTCTTAAAAAAATTATTCGAGGAAGGCGAAAGTTGCAGTAAATCTCAGTGTTTGAATATAAGTGTATTTGTGCGGTGCGTGAGTGTGTTTTGTTATTTAGTGTTTTTATTGTGCAGTGAAAATAAACTAAAACACTGTACTGGGAATGAATCTCTGATGATGTTTATATCAGCGGACAAGAAACTGGAGCAGAAATCAGATGAGTACCTGGATATTCCTGTATTAATTTTCATGATAAAACGCCCATGTCGAATTCATTTTCTAAGTAACGGTAACGGTGCAGTCATGGATGAATACGAGATGTTCTAGTTTTCTTATATTACTTTCGTTTTACCTGGTGCTACACTACAAGGTCAGTATAATACCTTCTGTATATTGAGTTTTTCCTGTACGATTTCACATAGCACTTTGGTTTTTTCTTCTCAAATAAATCCTGTATAATATGACATCCGCCATTAAATGATCACTCTTCTGTTGATAATACTTTTATCTCGATATATAAAAGGGCCCGAAAAAATAAGATCAGGATTCAGGGTCCCACATAGCAAAGAATTGAGCTGTAATGAAGCAATTGGGCATTTTCTTTCACATTTGACAGATAAACCCGATACAAAATGGAGTCTCCGCAGTTCTCTTTCTAGAGTTTTTCTAGTAAAAACATGCAAATTTGTCTCAAAACAAAAAGTGGCGACCAGAGATGCAAGAAAACTGAAGCCAAAAGTTCCAATCGAACCCAAAACAACGGTTCCAAACGAGCAACATGAACAAATATGGCGAATTTAGGAAGTAACTCGTGGGGAGTATTGAGATTGAAATGAAAAGAAACGCAGGCAAATGTTGCAATATTGACAATATTGCTATTACTCATCAACTGTAGAGAAGATTTAGTGCACCGAAAAACATTTACACAGGCGTGAATCAATGCACTTTCAAGTTGCATGACTGAGTATTTTGCGAAATATTTCTCAAAAGAAATTTGTCAAGCTTTCATTAAATCAACAAATCACTCGCTGTTACACACCAGAGTTTTTAATAGTAGAGTTGCGTAAAGAGGATTGGCAACATTGGACCAATCATTGGTCTTTTTTAAATTTTGGCAACCTTTTATTTTTGGTTAAATTTCAAATGACTTCTCCCGAACGCTTCAGTTAGTTACTTTGTGCATTTAAAAATTTAAAATTAAGTGTTTAGTTTTATTTTGTAAAAATCAGTACGATAAATAACATCGTATAAAGAATATAAGCTTTTTCCGGTTCACAACTGATCCGCAACTAAGAACGAAATGCATTGATTTTTGCCGCTTGCCGTCTGATTGGGGTGTGACAAAAAATAGTCGAATTTGCAGCGTATGATAAATTTGAATAAGTACATATGTATAAATGGAATGCGTCAAAGTTTTAGCTGCACTTTAACTATGAGAAATGCCTTCATATTTCCACTGTCGGTGGAAGATTATTAACACTACCCAGAGCTGTTCCGGTGTTTGAAATAGTGCCAAATTTGAACATATGTTTTTTTTAATAATTGTCATTAAGCGAAATATTCCTGGTTTTGTATAATGTTAATATTACATCATTGAATTTTCTCATAATTATAATCACATAATAACGATACTCCCCACGCATTCGAGCATTGTTATTCTTCGTGTCCGATAGGTAGACATTTTGAGTGTTCAATAGGTAGATTTGCTTCAGTCTTTGCGCAACTGTTCTTTATAAACTGTGTTACACACAAAACTCCTGGTTTCCAAAACTAGCAGACAAAACAACTTGGTAAACCGTGCAGCCAAATTTACTGTTTTTCTCTCCGCGTGTCTGTTTAAAACATTGTCTTTGGTGACGACCTTTTTTTTGGTTTATTGTCTATCTCGAGATAATCTAGCATTTCGTCGAGTTCTTGCTATAGCTTAGTATGCACCTCTTGCGAAATGAGGTAACGAAATATTTTTCCTTCTTCCGTGCGGAATTTTGACATTTGCTCGCGAAAACTAGTCTGTGTGTTTGCTGTTAGATGTCGCTTTTGATAACTGGAAAACGACATTAGCTGTTGTTTGTTTATTTCTTTTTTATATTTCTGTTGTCATTTAAATGTTTTAAATGATGTATTTTATTAATTCATCACGGATGTGTATGAAATCGGTAACAATTGTAAACCTATTTGCCATTCATGAAGCTCTCAGGGAAGTGACGTACTCAGCGTGAATCATATTTCGAGAATGATTAATCATAATGCTTATTTGTGACGGTTCCGGATGTCTCGGGGAAGTTCAGTCTGACCAATTTAGACAGCACAATTCCTGCAATCGGAAATTTAAATCATTGGCTGGCCAATTTCTATCTAAATTGGCTGCTTCTACCGGTTCTAGAAGACCCAGGGAAATGATCGAAATTCGCTCAAACCAAATCTATTGTAATTGTCCGAATCGTAAGTCTAAATCGGCGTTTGACCATTAAGAAGCAAATCTGATTGCCTTGGCCGCCTTTACCGCTTTCACAAGTCTCGGGGAAACTACCTTTCGAAACACGTTTCGGAATCCGGAAATATAACGCAAATATAACAACCGACTCCGACTCAACCGGTTTCAGGTCGAACCAAACCCTAGGCTTTAAACTACGTTAAAAATCGATTATGATAACAATGGCTACTACTAAAGGTTCCGGAAGTCTCAGGGAATGCTACCAATAATCAGTACGGATACAAACCTATTTTTGGTATAACAATTGTGAGAATCGTAATTGAAATTTATTGCCATAAGTAATTCGTGGTAATTCTTATTGTATGAAACACTAAGGAATTGCGCATATTGCTACTACTTGTATTACTACCGCCAGAGGCATAATTGTCCCATGTGTATAGGGATTCCCATAGAACATGGGACAGTTTTGCTTCTAGCGGCAGAATACCTCACACAAAAAATGCTGTTCAAGTCTGATATTACACCGAAAGTTAGACGAATTAACTGAATTCTAATTTGATGGTCAAATTGACCCTGTATGTAAATTATGGAAAAGATGTTATAAGCCTTTTACAATCAGTCATAATCCAATAATACGTTATAATCCATTTAAAACGAGTGTATTGCTAGTTAGGCACTTTTCAATCAGTTAGGTCTTTTCATAATCAGTTCGGTCATAAAAATCAATTAGGCCCTTTTATAAATTGTTGTAAAATCGCTATCAAAATTCTTCATAATCAAATGTTGCGTTATGTACGTGCTCGGGTAGATATTTGTTAATGGAAAACATGAAATTTCAATTTGTTACATTTTGTGGTTAGGCCCTTTTCAAATGTTTGGATAGAACTGGGTAGAGATTGTAATTGTAAATAATTGTAAATTTATTAGCTTGCGATACCCTGTTGGTTACATTTGTAAATTAAAAAAATATAAAATTATAAATTTAGAATCAAAACAAGTATGACCAGTAGCTGGTCGAAAACACTTTACGGTGCGATCTTTTCAATTTCGTCCGAGTTCTCCGCGTCTAGCAACTGAATCTTTTTCTGGAAGTGTTTTTTGATTGATCTGCAAATCATCATGTTTCGATCACTGCCCACTAGGTTGATGGTGATTCCGTTCTGTTAAAGAAGTGGGAAGAAATACAATCTATAGGATCACAAGAATGAGTCACACTTACCGAATCTACCGGTGCGTCTAATTCGATGTAGATACGTTTCGCAATCGGCTCGTCCCTGCTAATCCATCGGCAGGTCGAAGTTGACGACAATGGTCACCTGTTCGACGTCGATACCTAAGACGAAAGAATCTCTCCGTAACCTGGTGCTGTAGCCAGAATCAAGTGGTGGAACTTACCCCTGGGCAAAACGTTCGTTCCAACCGTTGCTCCACCGTTAGATTACCGGACAGTACCGCTACCGAGTGACCATCCTGGGACATCCTGCAGGTCAACCAACCGGCCGTTTTTCGTACCTGTTTCGATCGATTAACAGTTCTGAAAATAAGTTTACTTGGACGTTTACAACTGTCCTATACATCATATGACAGAAAATGATCGCTTGTCCGACGGTAATCACACAATTTCTCGTCCTGGTTGCGGAACTTGACGTAGTACTGTTTGATGTTATCGAGTGATTCTTGCTCCCGCGCCTGCCGAATGACGATCGGATTGGGTACGATGTACTCGGCAAACTCCATTACCTCGCGCTCGTACGTGGCCAAGAAGAACACCGACCATAACACCCGCCTCGTCCAGTACAAAAAGGAAAAACTAGGTCGTACGTCCTGAACTTTATACCCCAGTCAATTAGCTTGCCGGGTGTTTCGATGATGATATGATTAGTCAGCTTCGCCCCTTTGACGGTCTCCTCACCGCGAACGGCGTAAGGAAGTTTGATTTCCGGACAAAACTTTGCCATTTTGGCAGCTACTTCCCCCTTCTGAATTGCCAGCTCATACGTGGGGGAAAGGCAAATCACCTGCAGATAGTTTTTTAACTGATGGACTCAACTGTGCATTGCCAGCACAAAGGCAGCGGTTTTTCCTGTTCCCGACTGACTTTGGGCGATTATATTCCGTGGCGGACCGGCCAACAGAGCCATCTCCTGAATCTTGGAAGGGCGTTGAAACCCATCGCATAGACTCCCTGAAGTAATCCCGGCTTCACGTGCAAAACTTCGAAAGTTTTAACCAACCAACCGGCGAAGAAGAATCCTTTCGCTGCACCTTCAGATCCAGCTTTGATTCTACTAGACCTTAGTGAACATCTTTCATTAGCAAACTTGCATCCGCCGGGCTAAAAGATTAGTCACGGAGAATTTTAAAGCTGATACTAAATATTTCGGGAGAAAATTTAGAATAGGACGTAAGCAACAATGAGATTCTCTTTGGGGTCTTTCTCTTCTGTTTGTTACTCGGTCGTTTCAATATTTAGTACTCAACTCTTTGCCTAATATTTTAGTAAAAACCATCGGCTATGTATTGGAAAATTAGTGCAAAGTGTTATAGTGACGTCATAATCGAAAGAGAAAGTAAACAAAGAGAGGCTGTCAATGTTCCTTATGTCCTAATCAAAATTTTCTGCAGATTTCGACTTAAGGCTAGTTTACAGTTTGGGAAATGGATCACGGGATTTCGCACGGGATTTGCGTCGGGATTTGATCAGGGAAAATTTCCCGCCGAGATCTCTCCAAACTGTCAAACCAAAAACTCTGCTGCTTCTTAAAAATACAAACAGTATCCAACTTGCAGTAAATCGCAAACCTTCTAAAAATACTATTTTCCCCGTCGGAAACAATTTGTGTTGAATTGTTCCCGGCCGGATTTCTGTGTGGAGAGTTTTAAAATCCCGTGATGTTTCCCGCGGTTGGGTTTACACTTCAGGAAAACTGTCATTTTTGTGTAGACTCATTTCCCGTCACGGGATTTGAAATCCCGAGCTCCATTTAAAATACACAGGGACCCAAATCCCGTGACACGTTTTCCGAACTGTAAACTAGCCTTTACTTGAATGCCTCTGCATCTTCCGCGGAGGAAGGTGTTTCTCCATTTTCTCTTGCAGCTTGTTTTTCTTCAGGAGCTGCTAGAGTCAGAATTTCTGTAGCTACCGAACTCCAAACATCAGGTGCAGCTTTGGTTCTACTGCCGGTGGACTAGGTTTTTCCGCATTCTCTTTCTCTGGACTGCCAGCCGCCGGCTCTGAATCCTTATCCTTGATGATATGTACTCAGTTCGCTAACCTATTTGTATTGAAAAGAAAAATTCAAATCCCATCCCAATGATCGCTTCAAAAATAGGTTATAACAAAAAAAACACTTACCGAGTGCAGAAATTTCTTGATCCGTCGTCTTTTTGACCCAGTTATCGGCAGCGCTTGCCATCGTTTCGATCGGGTATTAAAATTCAATAGCAAGGTAGAAAGTATGAAAAATCGTTCTGAATCAGCACGGGTACTGTCCCTCGGGTGGTTTATTCCTTGCAATTCGCTGAAATTTTGACCAGAGCGACCTTGCGGAAAAAAACGATGCCTTCTTTTGCCTGCTCACTTCCCTGCCATGAAACCGATGATGAGCGCTTATTCCAAACGGTTAGCCGATTGAAGATGACGTGCCATTATGTTTGTTCTGTGAATTGATAAGGACATTTAGATATACAAAGGAATGTTTGGAGGAGGGATGCTACTGGTAAATACATACCGAAAGAGAAAGTCCTTTCCGAGCATCTTGATGTTGTGTTTTCTGTTGGCCCATTATCACTGCGTTCTCTTGCTGGGTGATTACCATGATATTATGTTGTTGGTGTTCGATCTGAAAAAAATCATTATAAAAAAATATCCGTAAATGAGTGAACTCGAGCTTTTTAAAGAAGAATAGGGTATTACATTACAATGTACTAAACACGGTACTGATCCTTTCGAAATAAAAAAGGTAATAAAAATGTCTCACCTTGCCGCACCAACTGAATAAAAAAGTCCTCCTGCACACCGCATGGTACAGTATAGTATGCTGCTGCTACTGTGTTTGAATGTGCTGTTGCTATCTTTTTTGCAGTTGGTAAATCTACATTTGGGTTGGATCTATTGCACTAATTGCGGTTGCTGACCAGGTTGTACCGTCGGTTGAACGTTATTGCTACCGACCTTTAGGATGATGGTCATGGTCTGGAAGAAATCTTAATTTTCTGATGTTGTGGTTGAAGGTGGTTCTGCTGCTGAGCTTGCTGTGAAATGTTGGCGATAAGCACTCGAATAGTGATTGCTTGCTGCTGCTGGAATGGAATCACGAGCACTGTGTAGGCAGTGATATTTTCAAAAACAGTGGCAGACATGTTTTAAGGCAGAATGTGCCGATGAAATGTTTTCCGATGTGTCCATCATTCGTAAACTCCTGTTGTTCGTTTGAGCAGTAATTGCTATGTGGTCCTTTTTTGAGGAGCTGTTGCTGGATTTGGAGTAGTTGGTACTGCTGCGGTTGTATCGATTTAATGTTGGTTGGCTGATTGCCAGATCCAGGATGTTGAGACAAGATTAGTTGAGCTGATTTGCTTTGTTTGGGTGTGCTGCAAATAATATTAATTATTTAAATTTAATTGTTTAAAACTAGAAACAATCACTTCCAGTAATATTTTTAAACTTACCATTCAAATTCGAAATATTGAATTTCTAAACCACGAAATTTTGACAGGTTGCGATGAAAAAAATACAAAAAATTGCCAATCTTGTGTTTTCTTATATTTTTTCATTGCAACCTGTCAAAATTTCGCGAGCCTCCGTGCGAAATAATACCGCTGACCATTATTTCGCAAGGAAAAAGTTTGCCTTGGTGACAGCGCATAGAAAGCAGCGCTGTCTCGCGGAACTATTATGAAAATTATCGTTTGTCGAACCGTGTCTCAGCTAACTTCATTTTTCGTTATCGTTTTCGCGAGAGCTGCGTACCGCTTACGAAATGGAAACGAAATTTTTTTTCGCGAACATTTCGCGACGTTTTTTATGCATAGGTTTTGTATAGGAAATTTCATTTCGCAAGAGGTGCATACTTAGCTTATATGGGATACACACGAGTGCGATCGAAACAAAAACAAACGCCAAAACGTTTTCTCACTCGCACTGATGCAAACTAGATGGGCGCGTAACTCAACGCACGACCTGGTGGCACATGGCTGAAAAGCCGCAATGTGGATTTAAGAAAAGATTCGCAATATGCTCGAGGCAAAAATTCAGCGCTAGGTCAAAAATAGAGAATTCCGTGCTAATCTGTGCATTATGGCAGAAAACTGTGGAAATCTGTGCAGTTTTAACAATCTTTGCAGAACATTGAAAATCTGTGAAACACAGATTAATCTGTGTACCTGGCATCCCTGGCGGGCACACAAATTATGCGCCCCACTGACAGTTCTGATTGGTCTGCTCGTTTTGCTCTAAGAGAAGAGAAGACAATCGCGTAGCCAATTTGATCCAGTCCTATCCTCAATATTGAATCAGCTTCTGATTGGTTGTTTTGCCAGTCAAGAGCGTTCATAATATTTGCAAACGGGATGAAAAACAGTGCTGCTGAATTTATTTTGGCTATTTTTCATACACATGAGCATTTCATGCAAATTGAATAAATACCCTGAATGACGATATAACTACGTGTATTGTTAAGAGAGACACGAATAAACATAAAATTCAATTTTTAAATGCAGCTAGTATTGTGGATTCTTGACAGAGGGTCGATATTTGAGGTACAATTATTTTCAGCAATTGTGAAAAACAAGCAAATGGAATCTGGCAACGATGGATGCTTGTTATCTTTGGAATTACGACAGGGTCTGGTAGATAAAATTAAGAAGAGCAAGAAGCCTCTTGTCGTCTCTTCTCTTAGATTTTGCTGCAAGCTCGATCCACATTACACGCAAAAATAAAACAGCCCGCAGAATAAGTTCTTTTAACTTAAATTAAGGTACTTTTGAGCTGTGTGTCACTTTCGCACTTATAAGTGTTGTCAAAAACAAAACGAGAGATTCGACTCAGTCGAGGTCTTCCGTGCAGTAAGGTACTTTTGAGTTGTTTGGGGTATACTCAAAATTAGGTAAATTCAACTTAAATTTAAGTAAATTGAACTCAAGATTGAGTTATAATTTTTGCTGCAGTTAAATGGAAACTACCTTCAACACGGTTTACCTAATTTTACCTTCCTGTGCGATACCCCGAGATTGAGTCAAAACTACACAATATCAGGTAGTTCTTCGTTTGCGTGTAGATATGTAGAAACGAAACGCTATGACTCTAGGGGCAGATCACTTGTGATGCATTTTTAAAAATCAGCAAAATTAAATGCATTTCTTTCATCAAAATAGAAATTCGTAATGTATTTTGCGTTGCGTGTAAGACGTCAAAACTCTACAAAAAATCAGCCCTACATTCAACAAAACGTCGAACAAAGTGAATCAGCGAGGGAGTGCAAAGTTGATGCAAAAATGGAAATTAAATGCAATTTTTCTAATTTGATGCAAATTTGTTATACATTCCTAGAGTGATCTGCCCATAGGGCGAAACACATTTAGAGCAGTATTTGTTGGGAAGATATTAACTGGTCAAATAGATGCTCCAGATATTCTCTAACAAATAAATATCAATGTGCCCCTGAGAAATCTCAGATCGCATAACTTCTTAAGACTGGAATTTCAGCGCACAGAGTACGGTCAGAACACCGGGCAATGTGTAATGTTTTTAATGGTGTTTATGACCATTTTGACTTTTCTGTATCTTGAGATGTTTTCAAAAATAGACTAAGAAGGTTGACTTAGATTTTAAGATTCCATTTTTGTAATATTTGTAATGTTTGTTCTTGCAATACTGTGTACTAGAGTGCCCAGAAAAATGATAAATTTTTGAAACCTCTGTCGGCCCACCCCTGAGTCGATTCCTAGTCCCACTAGGACTACTTGCTCCAAATTTGAAGCAAATCGGACAAGTCTAGCTACCGGACCAACTTGGCTGAAGTTTGTATGGGATTTTTCGACAATTTACACGGAGAAACCCCACTAACTCGCATTTTCGCCGCTAGGTGGCACTATATGCATCGTACTATCACTGTAAGTGAAAATAAGAAAGATAATTTAAATGCCTACAACTTTGTCGAAGACTGCTAGTGAATCCGGTTTTGTTGAAAGAAGTTATTAAACTTTTAACGAAGTGATGTCTGACTCAGTTTTGCATGGGGCGTAGCAGTGCATGGTTGTGTATCGGTACTCGATTCCCACCAACTATACATTTTTGTGAGTTAATGGCTAGATTTAGCTGAATAGAATGTTCAGAAGAAGTGTAGTACATAATACGAGCTATGATTTGGTTGGAAAATTTTAGTTACACCTGTGACCGCATAGAGGGCGCCAACACTAACTTTTTATAGAAGTGAGATAGAATATCGAGATGTTCGGAAGAATTATTTAAAAATGCTTGTTCTACAACTTTGTGGAAGACACCTAATCTCTATCTCTTTTCGGTAAAAAGTTAGTGTTGGCGCCCTCTATGCGGTAAAATGTGGAACTAAAAATTTCTAACCAAAACATGACTCGTATTATTTACTATAAATCTTCTGTACATACTAATGACCTAAACCTAACCATTATTGCACAAAAATGATTAATTCGTGCGAATCAAGTACTGATACACAACCAAGCACTGCTACGCCCCATACAAAACTGACTCAGACATCACTTCGTTAAAAGTTTAATAACTTCCTTTAACAAAGCCGGATTGACTAGCAGTCTTCTAAAAAGTTGTAGGCAATTAAATTATCTTTCTTATTTTCACTTACAGTAATAGTACGATGCAAACAGTGCCATCTAGCGGCGAAAATGCGAGTTAGTGGGGTTTCTTCATGTAAATTGTCGAAAAATCCCATACAAACTTCAGGCACGTTGGTCCGGTAGCTAGACTTGTCCGATTTGCTTCAAATTTGGAACAAGTACTCCTGGTGGGACTAGGAATCGACTCAGGGGTGGGCCGATAGGGGTAATTTTTTTCCTGTCACTCTACTGTGTACTATGTGATTACGTTTAATTGTAGTGTAAAACCATTGTAATCAGGTCCGAAAAATTTGAAAAGATGATGGGTTTTTACGCCCATTTGAGGATAGTATATCCTGAAATGGGCTTTGGAATAAATGAATAAATAACTGCAAAAAGTACCTAAATATCAATAATGCAGAACTAGCAGGAAACGCTGTTGAAATTTTTGCCGAATTAGGAGTATTCTTGATTGTCCATGATAGGTTCGTATAAAGAATGTATCACACATAGTTATAATAAAGAAACTTGACAATACAAATCTAAAATGAGAAAGTATCTAACTAACCTTCTCTGATACACATAAATCGAAAAGCCCAAAAGAATCACGTGCAGAGAGTCCGACAGTTCTCTCTCCGCTCGCTCAATTTCTCAGGTCCCTTAAGGCGAAGCAACTACTACATTTGTGCATGTGGGGAGCTTTATATCGTTTCAAATTTGCTTCCCTGCGCAATATTTTCCTTAGAAACTGTAGATGGCTCCTGACTGTCCTGTCTACTAACACTTTTGAGTGTCCAGATCCAGTGTGGATTGAAAAATAGGAGATAAGAAGCAATATTTTTACTGTCGCGAATTGTTTTACAAACACACATACATCATTCTACTTCTCCCATTTGAATTTCTTTAATACCGTATAGATTTCATGGAGAAATTTTGACTTTAACTCTGGTTTTTTGGGTAGAGATTCAGTGTCTTTAAGTAACCAGAAATATAAATTGCATAATGTTTACTGTACTTAAAATAAAATCTAATTTCCAGCTTGATTTTTTCAACTACCAAAACACTCAAATTTGACATCTAGATCACAAACTGGCGCAATAGACGTTTGAGCGAATCTCATAATTTTCATTCATAAGAAATGTAAAAACGCGATACCGAATGCTTTTTGAAGCGGACACTTGCAAACTATAATAGGTCATAATCTTTATATAGTTCGTATGGGTTGAATTTTTCAATGGTTTAATTTGATAGTCCCGCTGATAGGATTGAAAAACGATAGAAATACAATTTGTATGTCTGAACTAATTTGAGCTATTCAACTAAACAATCAATACTCCTAAAAGCAAAAAAAAAACATCGAATGATGTTTCGAAACAATCTCAAAAATCCTTTCCTATTTTAATAAGCACAAGATAATTATAAGAAAAAGATTTCTGCATGTGGTCTGGTTACTCCATGTAAACAACTTAGTAACCTGTAAACAACCTCGAGACGTAGTAGGTGTTAGCTCCACCGATTTCCAATGATGAATTTCAGAAAAACAGAGTTCTAACGACACATTCTAACGTAATTCTTCTGTCTGCAAGCCCTGCTTAATAATAGCAAGAGGAGATGAAAGTTATACCCGTACTATAATCAAACTTTCGATTCCTACTACGAATAAGTGGGCATGGACACGACACGTATTTATTGTGCCGGACAGTCGAGTAAAAACAGTAATTCCTTTTATTCACAAAACCCTTACCCGCCATCATCAAAACTGCATCTTTGTTGTACTTAATTTACCCCGTTCTGTTGTCACCCGGTAGCACTGCAACCTTTTGCGGTGTTTTCTTCAATGAATATAGATCATCATAAGAGGGGAAAACCAGTTCCAACCTCTGGAACGCGAACTTTAATTCCAACTAGATTCGGCTGAATGAAAATGAGACCAGTCCCGGCTATTGGAAGAACGATTTAGAACAGCAGCAGACTCGTCTGACGCAATGCCGTTGGTGAGTGCGAACAGATTTCGCAAAGACGTTAGGATGATGATTTCTGCGCTACCGGTTGCATCCACTAGTCGGGTTCTATAAGACAGATAGTGAAAAGTATAATTCAATTAGTTGAAAGAAAACCAGTATTACAGTAACTTTTAATTATGAGATCAGTGGATGAACAAATGAAGCACACAATGTTTGTCACAGGTCAACGTGAATCTCATCTGTTCGTATCTGTGACTGCCTATCAATATCGGTTCCTGCACATTTGCGGTTGCTATCTGTAATATTAGCTGCACTAGCGGAATATATTACAACTCAATCTGGAAGTTGTTCTGGATCAATCGCAACCTGTGTTCAGGTCAGTGATGGCGTGGCTTATAAATAGACCGCAGCAATTAACCGACGAACACTTGTTCTAGAAGTGCTCCGTCAGTCGTAACCTCAACTATTCGATCTTTTCAATAACGGTATCGCGAAAAAAAATGAGTCATTTAACTATCCTAGTACTAACGACGATTATTTGTGTCACTGTAATTCACGCATCCGTACTGCCATGGCTTCCGTTCGCACCATGGTGGGTTCGTGCTCCGAACAAGGATACTCCCCCGGTGGTTAACATTCAGCGACTGGGTGGCAACTACGCTTACAGCACGGCTGAGGGTAAAGCTTTTGAAGCTCTGGTTCCGGCTTCTGTTGTTCAACCACCAGTGGCAGCAGTTCATGTTCCGGCTTTCTCCGATCTAACGGTTCATTATTTACCCTCCGGACAAGTCGTGCTAGTTCCAAGGGGGTCATCAGTCACTGTACCTACGGATACAGATGATGGTGGCGAAGCTGGTACTACTACTGAGGGTAACGAAATCGAAACGGCAAATGATCCTGCTGAGCTGAACGATCCAGAGCAACCCGTAGAACCTGCACCCATTACGGAGCAACCGGAAGATAACGAAGCTACGGAGAGTCTCTAGGTTAAGGCTATATTCCAGTAAAAAAACAGTGGTGTTCGGTACAATGTGTTCTGGTTTTTTAGCTTATAGAATATTAAACGCTTTGTGTAGTCAAAGGTCAAAAGCACTTTACTAGTGAGTCATTTAATGGTTGAGCGTTTCTTACACTATATTTTTTTTCGTTATCAGTACACTGACCCAGTAACGCAACGCGACGGCCTTATCTCGGATGCATATTTTACAATAGGGTCATCTAATGAAGAATAAAATTCTTCTATTATTACATCGATAGAGCTTAAGCTTTCTTAATGTAACAATACATTTCTCCATGTCCTACAACCTCAGAACAATGTTTGATTAATTTTCTACGAAAATGTGAACAGTTCCTTGTTTGGCATTCCCGGTCTTACCTGACAACAGTTTCAGCCACAGAACTCCCAGGAAGTGCAATTCGAATTCTAACTGGTTTGCCTCACTTCATTTGGCTTACCAATATAGCACAGAGAACAGACGTCCATCTTCAGCATTCAACTTGTGAAAAAATCAGGCAGCTGGCGTCCCTATCTCTACATACAGATTTTGACAATAGGCAACATCGTTTTTCCACCGATCAATGGGGGTCAGTTCACTTGAAATGTCATCAACAAACAGCAGTAGCAGTAAACAATAGAAAACAATGTCACTTTTAGACAAATTTCGTAAATATTGTTACAAAGATTTTTATGTTTACTACGCCAATATGACGTCATGTCATCCTCTTGGTAAAAACCCCTAACGTTTTCGGAGGTGCGCTACTGTCGTTATGCTTTTAGTGGCTGAGTTCAACTGAATTGACAGCGGTTATGCCTCTACCCAGTCAAACCATTCCGGAACCGGTTCGGACTTCTGAGTGGATTCAGTATGGATTTCACACGTATATGGCACCCCTATCCTGTTTGCATTGAACTGGCATAAGTCAACATCTCAGCGGGCACACAAATTATGGGCCCCACTGACAGTTCAGATTGTTCTGCTCATTTTGCTTGAAGCTCGTTCTGCACTAATCATACACCGTACGGTATAATTCGATCTTTAGATGTTTGTCGAAAAGTGAAAAAAAATGGACCGAAAAGTGAAGAAAAGTGTTGTTTTGAACATGTCGGTGAATAACAAAAACTTTTCGCCATGATACCAACAAATTAAACGAACTGGACCATCACAAAGTAGTGTCGAATGAAATCGATTATTTTTATTGTGGATCGACCTTAACGCGACGTTTTAGATCTTCCCTCTAAGAACGGTTGGTTTCAAAATCGTCCAATGAAGGGCGTTCATTGGACCAATTTGGACAACGTCCAAATAACCGTTCAACAAACGTCCATCGTTGGACCCGTGTTAAACGATTTTGAAACAATTTTTTGGACGTCTCAGTGGGTTGGCTTTGAAATCATGGCGGCGTAGCAGATACCTGGTATTTCAGCTCAAACCCAGTCACCAAATTTCCTGACAGAGATCGTTCTGTTATATTCCTGTCAGGCTTGGTTTAGCAGCCCTGCCAGGTTTCCGGGTGCATTCTGTCGGGTTAGCTGGACTAGGGCGAACTCGGTTTCGCTCGTGTTTTCTGGCAAATTCTGACGGGAACTGAGTAAAACCCTGGCACAGTTCGGACATGAACTACAGACACTTTATATAACAGACTAGCGGAGAGAAAAACAGTAAAACTAGCAACCATGGATGTAAACTGGCATCACGGAAGCTCCCAAAAGCTTTGCATGGGCTTCCTCTTGTAGTTCACCTCTCAAACCCGGTCAAACCATTCGGAATCCAGAATGAAGTCATTATGGATTCCAAATCAAATGCAACAACCGATTCTGAGTTGGAATCGGTTGTTGCATTTGATTTGGAATCCATAATGACTCCATTCAGAAATCCGAACCGGTTCCGGAATGAGTTTAACTGGGAAACCATCATGCTCGTTTGGCTGCGGATTCAAATCTGCAAATTCGCAGACTTTTAATTTAAACTGCATATTTTTTCGATGACGCAGATATTTGCAGATTTTTTGGTTTGGTTGCAGATATTTACAGATTTTTGAATATAAAAGCTTTTGGTTACACTAGCTTTCCTGACATTTTTTGTTCTTCCCAGACTTTTAAAATTATTATTGCAGACATTTGACAAAAGTACCTGGCATCTCTGTTTGGCTGCACTTTTTGACACTTCGCTAGTCTGTATGTAAAGTGGATTCGAGTGTGTATCTTCGTCGCGAGCGGTTGACTCTTGTAGAGCTCCCTTCGAGTCGGTTAATTTTCATTATTTTCGGCGCAGTTTACTGCCTCCCGGTTATAGAAAGTGTCAATAAGGGTGCAATTTAACGATTATACAAAGTTAAGTGGCTTATAAAAGCATTTTCGGCATATTTTTGAGTGACGCGAGTGGTGACAGTTTGTGAAAATCGAAATCCGGCAAATGAAAAAATATCTTTTCCTCGCATTACGGGCCGTCGATTCCCGATGCAAGGACAATAAAAGTGCACAGAAAACATCTAGAAACACAGTGTATATTCTAAAGATAGTGAAAAATGGTTTTTCAGAGAAAAAAATTCAATCCGAAAAGTGAAAAAAGATACGGCAATAAGAAAAATTAGCATATTCAAATAATTGGCGTTTCACCAGCGACTAGCGACTACCAGGTGTCGCCCCAAAATTCTTCGCCCGAAAAATAGGTGGCAAACCAGCCACTCCAGCTCAGCTAATTCCGTCCGCGTCCCTTGTCACCTATGTTTTATTGGGTGTTTCATAGGCGGTGCTATCTTTGGAAATGAGCCGCCTTGGATATTCAACTGTTTTTTTTTATTTTCTTATTTTATTGCGTATGAGAAGAGGTTTTGATTCTTTAATATTCGGGAACACGTATCTGCCGGTCGGCAAACTTTTCTTTGGACTGAGCAAACTAATTTCTATGTTTCTTTAGGGTTTGTTTTACCAACGGGGGAACTGATCCAAAGAGCATTCAATGTGCTTAGGGAAAACACATGGCCTTATTTGAGTAGAATGATGACTTCAATCATGTATAAGGTTTGAGAATTGACAATTCGCGAGAGGAATCCGGGACCGGTAAGCAATTACCTTCAGTTATGTCAGCACGAAGAATAAGTGTTTTGCTGTCATGTTCATTCAGCTTTCAATTCTATCTCATGCCTCCACGCGAGTCTAAGTTTATTAATGGCATTTGGTCCTTAGACCGGCGATGACTGGGTGCTATCAGCCTTCTGCCAATAGTAGCAGAATGAGAGGGTGCGAACAGATCTAGCGGAGAAAACAATACCGTCCAAATGAATAGTTGTTGGGAAATCAGCTCCAATAAGACTTTAATTTGACTAGTATCGATGATCGCGGGTCAATACGTACTGAAAATTCGCCGCGTCTGTTTTAAAGAATCTAATTTCAAGTTCCGTTATTGGTGGCAAGCCCGTGCATCAAGTTAACGAGCCTCTGTATCTCCCTTTAATGTTCGATATAATCGTTCGTATACGTGTATTTCGCAAACAATCCGATATTAGAAATAGGAAATACTTTCGTTGATTTATAACATCTCGAGCTATCATAACTCTTTGTGTGTATAACGTGTTATCACTCGGTAGTTTGCAACCCAAAAAATATATTGTGGAGAAGGTATAGCGAAATTAGTCTAAATAATGTCGCAATAAACAGTGATCCGGCCTATTATGCAGATAAGATTAGCTTTTCTAGGCAATACTCCCACGATCGGCGGTGTGGAGTTGAAATTGCTTTTGTTTAGAAAACATAGGATACTCTCGGTAGCCGGCTACCCAGTGTTTAAAAAGAACCAAAAACTAAACAAGATCTTTTTCGAGCGATCGTGTTCTCGAAAACTTACTAAACTACTACCTAATGAACTATGTACAGGTCGCATCGCTTGCATGGAGCCAATCCTAGAATACCAACTTCGCGACACCTATGGAAGAGTGTGATGAACCTTCTGTATAAGATTCCTCATATTATTCAAACGATCACTGGGTAAAATCAGCATCGACACGATAGAAACCACGAAAAAATTCGTCGCGTGATTGAATATTATTAAGAAATATAAGCAGTGCTCCTTATAGCCGGCTTTCCGGAGTTCAAGTTGCTTATTTTGTTAATCGTATTAAAACAACAAATGATAAATTTCCCACATTCTCGGCAGCCGGCTGCCCAGAGCAATTATTACATGATAACGCCACTGGCACACTTACTAACAACTCTTCCATTCCCGTGATACATGTGGAGATGCAGAGGATTCCTCGGTCTCTAGTAGCAACATGTATCGGACTAACATTCCTTCCTTTCCCAGAAGATCTGCATTCGGACGTGGCCGGCGTCGGTATTGATCAGCATGCAGGGATCAAAATAGATTGTACAATGTGGCTCATCATGTTATTCCCAAGCATGTTGTTTCAATGAACATTTTGCAACCTAATTTTGTTCTGGTCAATAACGGAGTAGCAACTACGGGCGATCTCTTATGCTTATGCTTCGCTAGCCTGTATATAAAGTGTCTGTAACATGAACCATGCAACTGGGCGCGGTGACTGGGGTTTACCTAGAAATTAGATTTATCAGTGGATAACCTTGACTGTCAATCTAGGGGCAGATCACTTGTGATGCATTTTTAAAAATCAGCGAAATTAAATGCATTTATTTCCATCAAAATAGAAATACATAATGAATTTTGCGTTGCGTGCAATGTTGTTTGCGTTGCGTGTAAGGCGTCCAAACCCTACAGAAAAACTAGCCCTACATTTAACAAAACGTCGAACAAAGTGGATCAGCGTAGGACGTTTGTTAAACAAACTTTTCTGCGAGGGAGTGCAAAGCTGATGCAAAAATGGAAATTAAATGCATTTTTTCTAATTTGATGCAAACTTGTTATACATTCTTAGAGTGATCTGCCCCTAGCTGTCAATACTGCACTCTTTAATCCAGTAATTTTCGCCCAATGTCGTATATACAGGTCTGGCAAAGATGGCACTTTGGTATTCGTAAGATGAATCTTACATGAGTGGTGTGAGTGATCACAGTATAAATCGACTTGCTTTCGTCATAGCGGTCGTTCTGCTCCCATTGAATCGTGTGACCGTTATGACGTCAACCCGTTGTGCTTCTGCATTGATTACATATTTTTGGATGCCAACACTAGCAAACCGTGTGTTCTGCCACACCTATATATACCGCATTGATTTTCGCCCACTATCGTGTTTTTATCGAGATTTCAATATCTGAATTTCATTTTAGTATAAACTGAAACCGGAGGAACGAATTCTTAGTGATGTAACAAGAAATTAACCATCTAGATATTTTTCAGAGGTAGGAAACATATTTTTCTCATCAATATTTCTTTTCATATTGGAGATTGTGAATAAAGCAATGTTTATTATTACTATTTGCTAGCGCAACGTGTAATTCCGGTATCACTAAGGGTCGATTTATTCACCAGCGCTTAAGCCAGATTCAAACGTACTGGTGAACCTGGTTTAAAAGTGAAGCAAGGGTGAAGAAATCGACCCTAAATACCATTAGGTTATGAGCCTAGTGATCGTGATTACCGAACAGAAAGAATGAATAGAACTGATGCCAAACAATCAAAGCAGAAAGTACCCGAATCCTACAGTTTGACAGGGGGTCAACTTTGCCGCAATGGAAGTTCCGGGTGTTGGAGCAGGAGTTCAGTTAAATGTGAAGGAGGAGGATTCTGCTGCTGTCCGAGAGATGGAAACCAAACAGCAGAGAAACAGTCGCTACTGATTCCGCGGATCAACTACAACTACTGGAAGTCATCCATGATCAAGATTCTCTGAAGGCTATCTGGTTGGTACTGCAACTGGTACCAAGTTGCCTCCACTTGCAGAAGAAACCACTAACACTTAGACACCGCGGTGGTTGCCTGCTAGACCACTATCTATGGTTTGTGCAGATTGTCCGGGAGTACATGTGATCAAGCGCGACATGGATCGAAATGGAACGGTAATTACTTACGTCGTGTATACTACCATGCTTATAAATTCTGTTTTCCATGCACTCAAAAAGACACAGTCGTTGAGCGTTCGGTTAAAGGTGGTGAAAATAGCAGAGGCAAGGGAGGTTTGCGCAGGTTTTGATAAAGAAAAGAGGTAATCTGTCCGAGCCATTCTGGCGATTCTGACAAAGATGGTGAATCACATCACATTTTGAAAGAGCGACGAGAACAAGTTTGCGAAGTCCCACGCTGTTCCATTTAAAATACGTGGAAATTACTCTGGAGGATGTTGGTATAAGTTCAAGGTTCTCAAATTTTGGATATACATATAGCAGCTTTTCACAAGAATATTATGATCATCAATGACCGCTTTTTAGTTGGACCTCCGCTAGTTGAATCATTGTCCAACTAAAAAACATATGAATGTCAAAATCTTATGTCAAATTACTTTGACAATTAATCTGACAATTATTAGAGATGTGAATTATGTGAAATGTGAAAGATGCAATCACACTACTAACGTCTCCTTTGGAGAGTTTTTGACATCTGTTAGTCGGTCCAACTAACGAATCAAATTCGTTAGTTGGACAGAGGTGTGGCCCAACCAGCGAATCACGACTGTAATGAATTTTTTTTATTCAAATGCGACATCCACTAACCAATAGGAAATGTTATGTATCATTACTCCACAGATCTGTGCAACACCCTATCAATCTACTTCTTGCCGCGAGAAAGTTTTAATCGGCATTGTACGAATGTATTTAGAATTCATCCCTGCCCTGATAGCAGCAAAAATCATGAATGGAAATGTTTCGATTAGCCAACTCTCTCGGCAATTATTATTCTATCAGCCGGACCACAATATAACCGCTTCCTAATCAGTGTTATTTGTGCGTGATCTTGGTTCGGGGTTACTTGTGTGTATAGTTCCAGTGTGCTAGAGGATGGGAAAGGCAGCTTTTTATTTGGCGCTTTCTGTCCTAGCATCGGTGGGATATTTGAGTAAGTTTTCCTCGCATCAAAATATGAATAAATAACCTATTCACCGTTGCATGTTAGGATGCCACGTGCTAGCCGAGGATAGTACAGTTGTTCCGGACGATGATGACACCTCGGAGGAAGCCGGTGACCACATCACCATCCCCGCTTTTGTACGGAGTAAATTTAACTTGAGAATTTGGTCCACCACGGAAGCTTTGATCACGGAAAATCAAACCGAAACAACTAAGGCACCGATGGTAACCAAGGCAACGAAAACAACGGCGAAGACCAAGCGTACCCGGACGACTACACTTGCTACGACAACTATTCAACCAACCACTGAGGTAGTAACGTTGGCCTATTCGGACAATTTAATGGCACTGGAAAACACTTCGCCACCAACTAATAACCAGCCTACTACGATGAAACCAAAGCAGAGAAAATTGTCGTCACCCGGTTGTGGCGAACTGAATGGAGATGACATTCCGTGGATTGCTATTCTAGAGCATACGGATCCGAAGGGCGATACACGCAAGAAGACGCTCAGCAAGGGCGTACTTATCGACGATCGGCATGTGTTGACGACAATTTCCAGCATTCACAATTCCTATCCGTTCTGGTTGGTGACCGGAGTTCGGCTCGGTGATACTCCAACCTGGGCATTTTCGGAGGGTGGTAAGAAGGCAAACGCGAGAAAACGGGACGTTTTATCGACGCCGATTAGGAATGTGTTTTTGCATGAAAAGAAAGATATTGCAGTGATTCGGTTGGCGGAGCGGGTAAATTTCACGGAAAAGATTCGTCCGGTGTGTTTACCTGTTAGTGATCGATTCAATTATACGGAATTGTTCTTTCACGTGTGCCGGAAGGAAAAGTCGGAGTTTGGGAGAACGAATACGACCGGGAAGTTGGTGGCAGTGACTTCTCTAACGCAAAAGGATTGTCAAATTTTGTTCCGAAGACATCAGGCGGAAATGGGTCCGAAAGAGTTCTGTGCGTGGGACGAAACGGGAGATAACTGCACGGGAGATTTGGGTGGACCTCTGATGGTAAAACTTAGCGGACGATATCATGTTGTCGGGCTGAACTCATACGCGTTAGCTAAGGTTGTTTCGAAGATCTGGAATTGGTGATGATTCTAATTTAAAGTTGGTTATTTTCTTTCCAGTCGAAAATTGACAGCGAAGGACTCCCAGGAGTGTATGTTCGCGTGGGTTCCTTTCTGAAGTGGATCCAAGCAGTCCTGAAAACGGAGTTTGACGATTCGGGCTGACAGTTGGGCAAGTGCGGACGCAAATCGGAACTAGAATGCTATCGGTTGATAAGAGTTTGTCGCTAGTTGTCGCTTTGATAAAGCTAAGGGAATCGCGAGGTGAACGCGTGCCAGTCTATATTTATTATCATAGTTATGATTGGAGAGAGAGAAAGAGCAACAACAACGAAAAGTAATCTAGAATAGAATAGAAACTGTGGCGTAGCGACCGCTATTTATACGAGACAATCTGAAGTAAATTGCAGTTGAAACGATAAATCACATCCATACGTCAGAACAGGGTTGCTCAAACATTTTATGATACACACTTTGCATGAAAGCTATATTTTTGACAGTTTGCCATAATTTTATATGGTCTTTATACATATCTTCAACTTTTTTTATGACAGCTTCTTTAAATTTTTTAAGAGAATTTCGATTCCAAAACTTCCAACAGCTACTGTAACATGCAAATAGGCAACTCTTTCGTCTTTATTTAGTTCTGTATTCCAGCAACAAGCGTGGTCACACTTCCGTACATACCTATATGTGACCATTTTGCGATAATGACCGAGCGGAATAAATTTGATTACAAATCATATCAACGTGCGGTGTCCTCGTGTCTCTCAACTACTAAGAGCCATAAGTGATTTAGGGGGTACCAGCTGCTGCGCGTTTTCTCTCGATTGAAATGTTCTACTCTCGTTCTGGCGGCCAGTTATCCGGTCGTTCAGTTGAGCAAACAAATTTGCTGAGGTAGAACGTCTTCCGAGCATTTGAAGTAAACTATCAACGATGACGTCGATCGGTGGAAGGTTGACTTTGATTGTTTACGTCATACTCTTCCTTCGTTGCTGTGTAGTTTCACCAGTTCCTCACGGAGAAGCACAGCCTGCTTCGAAACACATATTCAAACGTGCGACTGGAACTGCTGCTGCTGGTGGTGGTAGTAGTGATTTACCCAAGATTGAGAATGAAGTAGCAGCTTTCATCGAGAGCGGACGCATGAACAATGACTACGTTTGGATCGACGTTACGACGAAGAAGTTCGTACCGGTTCCCGGGAACGACTTGGAATTCGGGGACTGTTCGGAACCGAGTGAGCTGATCTATTTCGACAATACGGTGATCGAAAACTCGGGTCCGAGTACGCTAAACGGCACATTGGAGGTAGGTTCACCATTATCTTTATCCCTTACAAAATTCCAATAATGTCATTTCAGATTTACATTGATGCCCCAGTCAACATCACCTGTGTTAGAGCGGTAGATCAAATTCAGGACGGTACCGGAGGCATTCCGGCATACAATTCAATGGGTACGAATTGGGCTAAAATTGATGTCGCTGGGCAGTACGGGAAAGGATTTCATTTTCACATCTACGTGTACGGTATTCGATCGAAGAAGATTAATTTGGAGAAGGACAAGGATCGCAAGGACAGTCAGTCCAACTTGGTTTAGCTAGATGAAAGTTTGAAAGATCGACTGCTGTTATGTAGCGGTGAGAATACAACGCATACCTATATTTGATAGGGAACTAGACAGTTTCAACTGTAGTATATTACATAAAATATCAAATTACATGAGATTTCGGTGTTTCTCTAATGCATTCAATGCGCTGATACAATGTATAGTAACGTTGATTTTGATCATCCGAAAAAGTTCGTCTTCGAAATGAAAAACACGTCTTCACAACATTTCAAATTTCTTCAAAATGAAGACATGTCTTCACATTAAATTTTGACATCGCTGAATGCAATAGAAAAACATCACGTTGTTCACTAGCACCATCTGTTGGGGTATAGCTGGAACGCCATAAAATGTCAGAACTCCCCACTGCGAAGCTTAAAACATTGTTTCAAAATCGATCAACACGGGTGCAAAGCTGGACATCTACTGAACGGTTATTTGGACGTCGTCGTTTGTCCAACGAACGTCCTTTATTGGACGATTTTGAAACCAGCCGTTTTTAGGGGCTAGCTAGCTAATTCCCAGTCAGCAAATTTTCTTGCAGAGACCGTTCTGCCAGATTTCTGTCGGTCCTGGTTTAGCAGCCCTGTCAGATTTCTGCGCGCATCCTGTCGGGTTAGTTGAGCTAGGGCGAACTCGGTTTCGCTCGCGTTTTCTAGCAAATTTTGACAGGAACCGAGCAATACCCTGGCAGCTCGGAAAGAAACCGTGCAAAGATCCTGGAAATTTATACCTGGTAAAATTTTAGAACGAATCGAGCAAAACATCTGGAAAAGTTGTGACAAGAAACGTACAGAAATTCCGGCCGTACATTCTTTTTTTTTTTTTTTTTTCATACGTTTATTTGACACGGCATTTGCAAAAGCTTTTTACGCCAGTTTCTTTTTTTACATAGCACGTTACAAAAATCCTTAAGACTAATTTTAACTATACTAGTACTTCGTCTAAAACTAACACTGAAATCACTTTATTGTTCGCTTTTTTCCTTACATTGTTGTATTTCATAATGATCTAGTATTTTCGGGTGTATTTATTTACTTTTTTTCTGTTATTGTCTAAATTTAAAAACTAAATATTCTAGGACACTTTAATTGGTGAATGATTAGCCTTGGATGAGAGTATGAGGAGATGAATTTAATTAAATTTTGACAGACGCTGTTTTTAGAAAATGATAGATAAGTTCCATGTATAGAGGATCGCGATACGCCAGGATGTCTCTAACAGGAACATGGATTGGTCTTCCTCGGACTTGTAAAGAATCTACTAATTGTGATCTGGCTTCACGATATTCAGTGCAGGACCAAACAACATGCTCAATGTCATGGTAACCTTCTCCACAAGCACAATGATTACCCTCAGCGAGCCCAATACGACGGAGATGCGCATCTAAAGTATAATGATTAGACATGAGCCTAGACATCACACGGATGAAGTCCCGACTTACATCCAATCCTTTGAACCATGCCTTCGTGGATACTTTAGGGATAATTGAGTGTAGCCATCGTCCCATATCTCCATCGTCCCAAGATGTTTGCCAACTAGCAAGTGTCCTCTGTCGAGAAGCGCTATAAATTTCATTGTAAGCGATGGGTCTTTCATATATTTCACCATCTAGTGCACCAATCTTGGCTAAATTATCTGCTTTCTCATTGCCCGCAATAGAGCAATGGGCGGGAAGCCACACTAGGGTAAATTTATAACATTTTCTTGTCAGGTTACTCAGAGATTCTCGTATCTTCCCCAAAAAGAATGGATCGTGATTATCAATCCTCTTTGAGCGTAGAGCTGCAATTGTGCTGAGACTATCAGTGAGGATAAAGTAATGGTTCGAGGGTAAAGTATTAATTATTTGCAAACTATAGTGAACTGCTGCTAGTTCCGCTATATAAACAGAGGCGGGTTCTGCAAGTTTGAGAGAAATTGAAAAATTATTGTTGAAAATACCGAAACCAGTGGCCTCACTGATTCGTGACCCATCAGTGTAAAACATTTTAAGGCAGTCTATGTGTTGATATTTGCTTGTGAATATTTTAGGGATCTCCCGCGAGCGTAGATGATCCGGAATTCCACGAATCTCTGCTTGCATGGACGTGTCGAAGAATAAAGTGGATTCAGGAATATCTAGTATATTGACGTATGTGGGAACATACCTAGCAGGCGTTATTTCTTGTGACATGTGATTGAAATACACTGTCATGAATCTGGTTTGGGGTTGAAGCTCGACAAGTCTTTCAAAATTTTCAATTACCAGTGGGTTCATAACCTCACATCGAATAAGTAAACGAGAGGAGAGATCCCAGAATCGGTCTTTTAAAGGAAGAACTCCCGCTAGTACTTCAAGACTCATCGTATGGGTCGACTGCATGCAACCTAGGGCAATTCGTAAACAACGATACTGTATTCGTTCCAATTTAATAATGTGAGTGTTCGCAGCTGAACGGAAACAGATGCACCCATATTCCATTACTGAAAGTATTGTTGTTTGATACAATCTTATCACGTCACTTGGATGAGAACCCCACCATGATCCAGTTATTGTTCGCAGAAAATTTATCCTTTGTTGGCATTTCGTTATTAGATACCTAATGTGGCCTCCCCATGTGCCTTTAGAATCGAACCAAATTCCAAGGTATTTAAAAGTCAGGACTTGGGCTATCGTTCTACCAACCAACTGAAGCTGAAGCTGAGCTGGATCCCGCTTCCTTGAGAAAACGACCAACTCTGTTTTCTCCGTAGAGAAATCGATGCCCAGCTTTAAAGCCCAAATTGATAAATTATCCAAGCTATCTTGCAATGGTTGTTGTAAATTTATAGCTTTTAGTCCTGTGGCAGAAACCACGCCATCATCTGCAAGTTGTCTTAAAGTGCATGGGCTGACAATACAATTATCAATGTCATTCACGTAAAAATTATAGAGAAGGGGGCTTAGACAAGAGCCTTGTGGGAGGCCCATGTAACTTATTCTGAATGTCGCCAAATCGCCATATGAAAAATGCATGTGCTTTTCTGACAATAAATTGTATAAATAATTATTTAATATCGGTGAAAGACCACATTGATGTAGCTTCTCCGAGAGAACATCAATGGAGACTGAGTCGAATGCTCCTTTTATGTCTAAGAACACAGACGCCATTTGTTCTTTTTTTGCGTAAGCGAGTTGGATTTCTGACGAAAGTAGCGCCAGACAATCATTCGTTCCCTTTCCCCTCCGAAAACCAAACTGGGTATCTGATAGCAAGCCGTTCGCCTCAACCCAATTGTTGAGACGTCGTAGGATAATTTTTTCCAACAATTTCCTGATGCAGGATAGCATTGCAATCGGTCGGTACGAGTTATGGTCGGAGGCTGGTTTTCCCGGTTTTGGAATGGCGATAACTCTCACTTGTCTCCAGTCGTGCGGGACTATGTTCTGCTCAAGAAGCTTATTGAATAAATTCAACAAGCGTCTTTTTGCTAGGTCAGGCAGATTCTTCACCAAGTTGAATTTAATTCTGTCTAGTCCCGGAGCATTATTGTTGCATGAGAGGAGTGCAATTGAGAATTCCATCATTGTCAAAGGCGAATCTATGAAATCGTTACTTGTGGGAGCATCGCGAGTGATTTTCTGCGCAGGAGCTGAATCGGGACAAATTTTCTTGGCAAAATTAAATATCCAACGATTCGAAAAATCTTCGCTTTCATTAGTCACGTTTCGATTCCTCATTCTTCTGGCTGTGTTCCAAAGAGTACTCATTGATGTTTCTCTTGACAAGCCATTAACGAAGTGTCTCCAATAACTAGATTTTTTGGCACGACGTATACTGTCAAATTTGTTTTGCAAAATAAAATAATTTTCAAAGTTCTCACGTATACCCCCTTTCTGTTTCATAATTTCTTTGTAGGCAACTTGTTTAGCTTCATATGCATCAGAGCACTCTTTGTCCCACCAAGGATTAGGGGGCCGTCTATTTATTGTCATTCCAGGATTGCATTTCGTTTGGGCTTGTTCTGCTGCTTCAATAATTAAACCCGCTAAGAATTCATATTCTTCGGTAGGGGGTAGCTCTTCTGTCGAAGCAAGAGAAGTGGAAATTAATGTTTCGTATGTTTTCCAATCAATATTTCGTGTTAAGTCATAAGGAACATTGATTGAATTCGTAAGGCCTAATTCACTGTTAATTGAAACAACGATTGGCAAATGATCGCTACCGTGAGGATCAGGTACAACCTTCCACGTGCAATCTAACCGAAGTGATGTCGAGCACAGAGATAGATCTAATGCACTTGGACGTGCAGGAGGTCTGGGGATGCGTGTTGTTTCGCCAGTATTTAAAACTGTCATATTAAATTCGTCACAAACATTGTATATCAAAGAGGATCGATTATCATTGTAGAGGGAACCCCACAATACTCCGTGCGAGTTGAAGTCTCCCAGTATCAGACGCGGAGCAGCCATGGATTCCACTACCTCTAAAATTTGACGTTGTCCAATTTGAACTTTGGGAGGTATATATATAGAAGCGATAGACATGTCTTTACCTTTAATGTTCGTTTGGACAGCTACAGCCTCAATGCCCGCAAACAAGGGGATGTTAATTCTATAGAAAGAATAGCACTTTTTAATTCCTAGAAGCACTCCTCCATACGGGGTGTCTCGGTCTAGGCGAATAATGTTGAAATCATTTAAGTTGAAATTAATGTTTGAGGTAAGCCATGTTTCACATAGAGCAAAAGCATCGCATTTTAAATTATGCAGTAAAATTTTTAAGGAATCAATTTTAGGTATGATACTTCTGCAATTCCACTGTAAAACAGTGATGGAATCTTTCATTGGAGGAGGTGAATTACCCATTGAAAGATACAATCGCTGCAAGGATGGGCCATTGAGCAATCAGCTGCTCTAAAAATGTTCTAATTGTTGGGAGGAAAGCTGAAAGTATACTCTTTAGTGGTTCAGAAATATTGAATGCTTTAAAAATCCAATCAACAATTTCAGAAAATTTCAATAATCCTACCCCCGGCTGAGGCTCAGAGGAAGTCGAAATTTTATTATTTCCAGTAATGGTGTTCTGTTTGGATTGTACGTTCCCAAAACCGGGCGGAATTGATTTCGGTTTTGAATCGGAATTTTTCGGTTTTGGGCGCAGTTTATCTATTGGTGGAGAAATTTTAAGGCCCTTGCTTGGCAGCTTGGGAAAAGAAGACTGTTTTCTTTTTCTGGAATTTCCGGGTAAAACAAATGATGTACCTTCGCACGCTCCGTCAGAGTCAGACTGTTCCGAAAATAGAGATGTGTAAGTGTTTTCTAAGAAGATGGGTTTAGGGGTAGCATTTTTCAACATTTCTGCATAGGAGCGCTTAGACCTCTCCTTCAAGGATCGTTTAATTTTATCCTCACGCAATTTATAAATGGGGCATGCAGGGAGCTCATGTGAGTTTTCTCCGCACATTAAACATTTTTCTGAATTTTCATTGCATGTATCCTCTTGATGAGAACCCCCACATTTGCCACACCGTGCCTTATTGGAACAGTAAGTGGCTGTGTGGCCAAGCTGTTTGCAATTAAGACAATTCATTACACGAGGGATAAAAAGGCGAACAGGGAGACGAATCTTATCGATAATGACATAGTTGGGCAGCGCAGACCCAGCGAAAGTCACTCGAAATGAGTCAGACAGTCGATAAACTTTTTTATCTCCTTCGTGTGATATTGAATGCAATTGCTTGCATTCAAGTATTTTTACGTCTTTAAGTATGGTGTCTTTGAAACGACCAACTCCATGCTTAACTAAGTCATCAACAGTCAAACTCGATTCTGTGATGACCCCATCAATTTCAATTTCCTTTGAAGGAATATACGCTCTATATTCACGCGTAAAAAGCTCGCAAGAAGCAATTGCATTGGCTTGTTTGAGACTACCAACGACAATGCGTATTTTATCTTTATTAACTTTGACGATCTCTTTTACATCCGAGAATCGCGAAGTCAAATCTTTAGAAATTTGAATGATATTTAGCGCCTTTGCTTTACGCCTAATAAATACAATCCATGGTCCCGTTGACGACTCTGGGTAAATTTTAATTCTAGTCGGATTTACATTTTCAGCATAAGGCTTAGGGGGAGGGTCTGTTACTCGTTCTCCCATCTCTTCATCCATTTTACCTAGTAAGAAAAACTATCACAAAAAGGAATGAAAAATATACCTGTTATCTGCTATCTATTAGGTGACGAAGACACCGGTAGAACACACCTCATGTGTTACGTTGTAAACTCGGTGCCCGTTGTTTGACAATGTGACACTTGCTGTCCTTCTTCGTCGCGTTGCTTCTTCAGTAGAGAAATAGTCCTACCTGCAACACTTCAAAACTCTCTCCGATTAAGCTGCTCGTCGGTATCACCACCACAAGCGCGCTCTCTCCGTTTCCACCACCTCGGTAGACAAATGTGGCTACCTGTGGCTTGCTGCGAAAATCCCACTGTCGATGCGGCACTTTTCGGTGCCACTTGTTTTCCTTATTCGTCGTACCACTTCTGCGGTAGACAAATAGAGCAAATGGGTCTACCTGTGACGCTTCCCTCTCGTCGATTAGAATTGCCCGACGACACCAATACACTATATTTTTTCTGCGTGTACAGGCACGATCACTGTCGATTTCTGCCACCGCGGTAGGCAAATTCGTCTACCCGCGGTTTGCTGTCAAAACACCACTTGTCGAGGATGCCGTTGACCACGCCTCCGACGTATCAACTGTCGACTCACACTTAACAAACTTGTCTCTCTCTCTCCCACAATAACGCATACAGCGTCTCGCACTCCGTCACTCTCTCGAGAACAAAACCTTCCACCTGGAGGCACAACCGTCTCGGTCGGTTGCAAAAACTGTTATGACCGTACATTCTTGGCTGGATACTGGCTAAAATCGAGCAGCATCGGTTAGTTTAACCGCTTCTGTCAGAAACGGTTGTTGCATTTGAGCGAATTCAATGCCAGAATTCTCGCACAAATCGCGCAAAATGCTCGCAAAAACTCTGCCAGCATCAATTTCGCTTTGCTCAATTTTTGCTTGCCGCGGCGACTGGGTTGTTAGGATTGTCTACGAAAATGTAAATAGAGCCAGTGAAGTTTAGCCGTAAAATGTGGCAAAATGCTGGTTGATTCTAGTTCGCATTCTGGCTTCAGTGACACAACTGATTCTAGTTAGAATCAGTTGTGTTACTGGAGCCAGAATTCTAACTAGAACCAGCCAGAATCCCGGCTCATTTCCGGCTGAACTATACTGGGGATACCCGCTCGTAAAAAAACCTAGCAGACGTCAGGATTCCATGTTCCGTTAAAAATTTCAAAATATTCTGTTTGGTTTTGCAAAATTTAAACAATTCTAAATCGAGTGTTGCTAAAAATATTCGAAGAAATTACAACAAATCCATTCTCAGTCCAATTTTTCTCGAATTCTGACTCCAATTTGATGTAACTGGCAACTCTACATACTCTTTCTTCGAATCTTTCAATAATTCTGGCAACAACATTTATGTTTTTGTTTTGATCTGTTCCTGCAGCTATGTTGCTGAAAATGTTCTGTTTTGATTTCATCGAGCACTGTGAAACTGTCAAAACGTTAATTTCGAGCAACTCAATTCTTCGGCCATTCCAAAACATTCTCAGGCAATGTTGGAAATTCGAATCCACTCCGAACCTACCAATGCCAATCAATGTATCAATCCGTTCAGAATTAAGTTATATTAAGTAAATTATAAGTTTATTGCATCACCAAATGACGGAGTGTTGTCTCCCTCGACCGCACCCTCTCGCAGCAATAAGTTGGCTGACTATGGTGCGCATCGGCGATGACAGCTATGCGGCGATGCGGTGTGTTGTTTGGTTTTGGATGAGGAGGAAGGCGGCCATCGTAGTAGCAGCAGATCGTGACGAATCTCGGCATCAAAAAGATGCCTCAGTTTAGGGTGACCATATCAGACGCGTAAAAAATCAGGACAGTCGAAAGCGTACTGATTCCCCTCGTTACCTTTCAATCGACATTGCCTTTTCCGCATGTTTTCGGCAGTTAAAAAGTTCTGGGGTCTGGCAGGCAGAGCTTGGACAGTAAAAAAGTTATGGGAGTCTGGGAGGAAGAGCTCTGCCAGAAAGTCTTTCACCGGAATTCGGATGGTCTTGTGCAGTACCGGCGAGGAGTTTTCAGTACTAAAACACGACATGGACGTAAATCAGAAACATCAATGATCCCAAGTAGCTTCCCTGCGCTATGCCTGGCAATCTCCATTGACAACCATTATCTCTCCACTTGAGAGTTGCAAAACCTACCGTTGTTACCAAAAATTTCTCGTAATTGTTATATGAAAACTGCTGGATAGCTTGATGTAAATAATATCAGTTTGAGCCCGAGCTTGAAAAAATTGACATCCCTGCGTGAACTTGAAAGAAAACAAAATTCAAATCATGCACCTCGCGATGAAAGAAATGTTTGGTTCGTTTGCCTCGCTTTCGTTCATGCTATTCTCGCTGTTAATGGTGTATGGGCTTTCACGATTACCTGGTTTGAGTTGCTTGTGGGGCCTACTTGTCACGGTCGCGTATCCGTGTTATTTGTTATTTACTTTATTCTCGGTGATGCTGGCAGTTGTTTGGGAAGTAGTAGGCACATCAGGCACATCACAATGATCGTTCACACTGTGCGTACGTTCTGTTGTTCCAGTATTCGTTGGTGCCTGAGCTGCAACTCCGGTGGTTTGTGATTTAGTTGATGTTGATGAAGGGCTGTGTGATGGGTATGCTTGCAGTTGATATCGCTTCGTTAGAGGTTTGTGTACATGGTTTCTCGTAGTGTGTCTTCTTGTGTAATAACGTAGGACCCGCAGGAGTCTGTCCTTCATACGCGTCATGTCATGTCAATATAAATTGGTATCTTGGTCCTAACATTATCATGCTCAACGACGTATTTCATGTTGTCTTCCATTGCGTAGCTTTCCGTTATAGCCAAAGTTTTAAATGTTATAGCTCAGAATAGGTATCGCTTGGGAAGCACACTGGGGCTTTGTGGCAAACAGAGAATCCGATGAGTGGTTGCCATAGTCTCTGGAGAGTTCCAACAAAACAACAAAGTTCGCACCTCTAGTCACAAAATAAGAATTTTAATATATTTTCACTGAAAAACGCAAACGAGGGCGATTGTTTATTTGCTACAAAAAGCACTGTAAATGGAAAACAGTTTTGATGGCAAGTCATCGAATATTACAGTGTGATTACAATCCAGGTCTTATCAAACAGATTTATTTATAAAAAAACGATCGATGAACAATGAGTATCCTACAAATGTAAAACGCGCGTACGAGGGACCACCATTCGCAGCTTCCTATTCAGAGCTGTTCGGCTTCCTTCGCACCGGATGGAATCGGTGGCGGTGGTACGTCGGGAATTTCTTGATTCTTATTCGCATTATTTTTTATACTATCAGCTAGGTCTGCCCCGGGTGGTGCCCCTTCCGATTTACTATCTTCGACTAATTTTTCGACCAATCCTGGACCAGCCGGTGGTGGCTCCGGCACTCCTAATGGAGCCCCATTTCCACCATCCGGTAAGTTTTCTTTTGCCGCCGCAGCCTGCAGTTCCTGCTCGCGACCGTTCCGATTGAATAGAAGAGGATCAACTGCGTTTCCGGCCGGACCATTCGGTGTGATGTTTTGGGTGAAGTAGGGATTCGGTTGGGTAAGCTGAGGGAAGTACCCGAAAGGTGGTAGCACGGACTGGTACTGTGCTGGATTGTAATTTCCGAATGAGTCATAGAGTACGGGGAAATTGTAGGGATAGCCTTGGATGTTGAAGGCTGGTGGGTTTTGGCCGTTTCCATTGTACGATGTCAGTGGGATGAGGCTGGGTGGGTAGCCAAACTCGTTCAACTGTAGCTGGTTTTTCGGATCTGCTGGACGAGGCTCGAAATTCGGCCGAGGGCCTTCGGGGGCCTTCGGAGCGATGCTGTTATTTGGTTCGGGGATAATTTCCGGCACTGGTGCTTCACGTAGCGGAAGGTTGGTTTCCGGATAAGGTTTTGCTCCGGGAATTGTTTCGATTGGTGTATCTTGAAGTAGAGGTTCCTATGGTAGAAGAAAAAAAACCATTACTCTTTGAATATTTAATTAATTTAACTATTTCTTACCGCTTCCCGGCTAGTGTAGAAAGCATTTCTTCCCTGATTCTGAGCGGCACTAGTTCCAACTGGCGGTGGTTGAGGCTGATAGAATCCAGGGAAGCCGTTGAGCGCATTGTACAAACCGAATGGTCCGAACCCACCGAACGGATAGGTTAGCCCAGTTTCGTGCACCACCGGTTGAACTACGGGATAGGCCCGGCTCGGGGTCAAATTCTCGTCGGTCGTTATCACCGCATTGTAAACCTTCGGTGTCCGCAGTAAACCGCCGTAAGCTGGGGCGGCACAGAACGTTGACACCAGCAGCAGCAGCAGCACGAGTGTCGCGACCTGGTTGGGTGAAGGTAAAAAAAGAGGTAATGAAAGACAGAGACAGACAAACGGTTGGTAAGTGAAGGTAAATAAGTAATAAATCACAAAACAGCTGCGGTGCGAGTGCGGTTCGAAAAGTGATCGTCAAACACTGCAGTGAACCAGCTGGGGAGACCTTAAAATGATCGATTGGCTGCGCTGGCGAAGATTTAATTGCATCTTGGTGCGATAAGTTAGGGTGAAGCCAGAGTGGGCACGATGCGTAACGCGACGCGATGCGATGCGAACTGCGCGCGATTTCCAACGCGAAATGATAGCCAGAGTGAACGCGACTGGAAGCGATGGCCATATGCGTTATACGTAAACAAAAGTTGTTTTGACGTGTCGAACGGATTGCGAGTTGAAAAGTTTCTATGAAAATAGGCTCAGACGAAAAATATGTCATGTTCGAAGGCGTACGCGATGTCTTTTTAGAAATAAAGATTTTTAAATTCATCCGATCCATAGGAAAAGAGGAGAATACGGGGAGTATCACCCTGTACCAATATGTGCTAAATGATCCAAACAAATGTCGCAACTGTACCCGTATGAGTATCGAAACGTTCGATTACAATTTAAGCCATATTGAAGTTGTTCTTACTAAAGAGTGGGCCAACGTTATTACAACTGCAAAAGAACCACAAGATAAGCTTATAATCACGCTAAGGTAATGCTCTACCCCTACCTTCCCCGTCGTACTATATCTTCACGAATTTCGGAACAATCTGCCACACTCTGGGACAATGTTCCACAACTACAAAAAGGTTTTTTTCTAGTACTTGATGGAACCGGGACAACTAGGTATTCCACCAGATAGTAATCTCCCCGGAACAAACATATTCATGCCATATGTTTTCCTAGCTGATGAAGCTTACCTGCTGTTAAAACATGTTTTGCGACCATTTGCTCGACGAGATATCACTGTTTCAGAAGAATATTTTAACTCCAGACATTCAAGAGCAAAGAAATCGATCGAGTCTGCTTTCGGGGCAATAAATGCTAAATGGAGACTGCGATGAAACCAATTGAATGGAATGACCGTAGATATTACCGAAGCTATCTGTATGTTGCACAATGTTATCATTGCTAGGGAAGGATATAGAGATGTTATTAGCGAGGGGAAGATTTCTTACAAAACATTCAAGTTCCTACACATAATCCTGTCTATTGTAGCACAATTCGAAACCGAAGCTTCTCTGGGGTATATAATTTCTTTACATGGGTAGCAGGCTATCAAAGAAAGCTTCATCTTCATCCATGTCGCGAGAGCTTCTAGCTTCCTCTGCTCAAACTCTAAAAGATGTTCTGCTTGAGCGTTCTTTTCGTTGTTCTTTTTATATCGTTTGGTGGGAAGTGGGACAGGAGCACTTGATGATCGCCCAGTGGAGCTATCAGCTGCCTCGAATGCTTCTAGTTGACTAGTTGGGATTTCCAATGCCTCGACGTTCTCAAACACTTTGCTTTGCGGCTTGAGATTGTCGCTTGTTTGCCGGGACTTCATTTGTTGACGCAAAAGGTAGACTTTTGAAATGCGGTCAGCTAGAGGAAACGATTTAGTGGCCAGCATCCCCGGACCTCAACACCGGCAGCTTACGCAGTTCGTGTCCAAAAGTGTCACGCAAGTTTGTACACCTTTTCTTTGCAACATCGCCTGAAATTAAAAAAAAAATATAGGCTTTAGAACCAGTGTAACATTTGAGAAAAATAAACTTGGTCACTCACAGTACTCATTAAAAGCAATTTAAAAATTGTTTATAAATTTTACTTACCAAGTATTCCCAATTCATCCGAAACATCTTTCCAATATTGGTTCACAAGGTCCGGTAATGGCGAAATTGTTGGTCCCACAGCGCACACCTTCGGAAGACAGGTCCAATGAGTGCTGCGACATCGACAAAAACATCCTCATCCGTCATAGTGAAATTAAATTTTGAAATTGATCGCCTCATTTCGCGCGAAAAACCTGTGCATGTACTGGTTGGTCGCGCATCGCGCAAAAAATCGCTTGGCGCATCGCATCGCGTCGCTTCCACTCTGGCATATACTGTATTATTTTGCAGGAATCAAATGAACGGAGCTCGTTCGCGCGTCGTCGCGCGATGTGTCAAAAATCGCTCCGCATCGCGTCGCGTCGCGAATCGCGTTCACTCTGGCATCCCCCTTAGTTTTTTTTTATGCGTGATTAGAAACGCTGAACGAAAATGTTCGGAACCAGTCGAGGCGTGTGATAAAAGAACAAGATTTTAGGCATTGCATTAATTGAGGTATTTGTATGTTCTACGGGTAATTATGTCCGATCGGTATGGGCACGTTCAAGGACGGCCAGTTTTGTGCTGGGTTAAGCGTGTACATTGTTGTTATCGTGTCGCATTGACGTGATACGTTCAATTATGATTGCTAGGAGGAGGTAGGGTGTTCTTAATAGCTCAAAGCACTTGGCTTTTTCTGGTTGAATCATTTTGAGCCGGTCACCACATCGACATAATTTAAACCAGCATAAAAATTCAATCACGAGAGTGACATGACGGTATTGTGTGGTAGCTAATATTAGTATTGAATTATCAGTTTTATTATCTTCTATAAGCACACGGAAATTTTTTTTTTTAACGAAGTTCCTTTTTGGACTTTTTTTGTTCAAAAGGGGGAAAATTTCAAAATCGAGCCGGTATTATTGATGCCAAATGACTTCAAAATGCATAAAGCGTCCAAATGTGATGTTATCTCGAAAAATTTTTTTTGACGAAAATTGACTTTTTTTTTGACGATTTTTGTTCAAAGGGGGGAGTAAGGGAAAATGTCAAAATCGAATTTGCATTTTCGATGCCAAATGACTTTAAAATGCATGAAACGTCGAGAATTGATGGAATCTTGAGAAAAAATTTTTTTAACGAAAGTTCTTTTTTGGACTTTTTTTGTTCAAAAGGGGGAAAATTTCAAAATCGAGCCGGTATTATTGATGCCAAATGACTTCAAAATTCATAAAGCGTCAAAATTTGATGTTATCTCAAAAAAATTTTTTTGACGAAAATTGACTTTTTTTGACGATTTTTGTTCAAAGGGGGGAGTAAGGGAAAATTTCAAAATCGAATTTGCATTTTCGATGCCAAATGACTTTAAAATGCATGAAACGTCGAGATTTGATGGAATCTTGAGAAAAAATTTTTTTAACGAAAGTTCTTTTTTGGACTGTTTTTGTTCAAAAGGGGGAAAATTTCAAAATCGAGCCGGTATTATTGATGCCAAATGACTTCAAAATGCATAAAGCGTCCAAATTTGATGTTATCTCGAAAAAATTTTTTTGACGAAAATTGACTTTTTTTGACGATTTTTGTTCAAAGGGGGGAGTAAGGGAAAATTTCAAAATCGAATTTGCATTTTCGATGCCAAATGACTTTAAAATGCATGAAACGTCGAGATTTGACGGAATTTTGAGAAAAAAATTTTTTAACGAAAGTTCTTTTTTGGACTGTTTTTGTTCAAAAGGGGGAAAATTTCAAAATCGAGCCGGTATTATTGATGCCAAATGACTTCAAAATGCATAAAGCGTCCAAATTTGATGTTATCTCGAAAAAAATTTTTTGACGAAAATTGACTTTTTTGACGATTTTTGTTCAAAGGGGGGAGTAAGGGAAAATTTCAAAATCGAATTTGCATTTTCGATGCCAAATGACTTTAAAATGCATGAAACGTCGAGATTTGACGGAATTTTGAGAAAAAAATTTTTTAACGAAAGTTCTTTTTTGGACTGTTTTTGTTCAAAAGGGGGAAAATTTCAAAATCGAGCCGGTATTATTGATGCCAAATGACTTCAAAATGCATAAAGCGTCCAAATTTGATGTTATCTCGAAAAAATTTTTTTGACGAAAATTGACTTTTTTTGACGATTTTTGTTCAAAGGGGGGAGTAAGGGAAAATTTCAAAATCGAATTTGCATTTTCGATGCCAAATGACTTTAAAATGCATGAAACGTCGAGATTTGATGGAATCTTGAGAAAAAATTTTTTTAACGAAAGTTCTTTTTTGGACTGTTTTTGTTCAAAAGGGGGAAAATTTCAAAATCGAGCCGGTATTATTGATGCCAAATGACTTCAAAATGCATAAAGCGTCCAAATTTGATGTTATCTCGAAAAAATTTTTTTGACGAAAATTGACTTTTTTTGACGATTTTTGTTCAAAGGGGGGAGTAAGGGAAAATTTCAAAATCGAATTTGCATTTTCGATGCCAAATGACTTTAAAATGCATGAAACGTCGAGATTTGACGGAATTTTGAGAAAAAATTTTTTTAACGAAAGTTCTTTTTTGGACTGTTTTTGTTCAAAAGGGGGAAAATTTCAAAATCGAGCCGGTATTATTGATGCCAAATGACTTCAAAATGCATAAAGCGTCCAAATTTGATGTTATCTCGAAAAAAATTTTTTGACGAAAATTGACTTTTTTTGACGATTTTTGTTCAAAGGGGGGAGTAAGGGAAAATTTCAAAATCGAATTTGCATTTTCGATGCCAAATGACTTTAAAATGCATGAAACGTCGAGATTTGATGGAATCTTGAGAAAAAATTTTTTTAACGAAAGTTCTTTTTTTGGACTGTTTTTGTTCAAAAGGGGGAAAATTTCAAAATCGAGCCGGTATTATTGATGCCAAATGACTTTAAAATGCATAAAGCGTCCAAATTTGATGTTATCTCGGAAAAAAATTTTTGACGAAAAATGACTTTTTTTGACGATTTTTGTTCAAAGAGGGGAGTAAGGGAAAATTTCAAAATCGAATTTGCATTTTCGATGCCAAATGACTTTAAAATGCATGAAACGTCGAGATTTGATGGAATTTTGAGAAAAAAATTTTTTAACGAAAGTTCTTTTTTGGACTGTTTTTGTTCAAAAGGGGGAAAATTTCAAAATCGAGCCGGTATTATTGATGCCAAATGACTTCAAAATGCATAAAGCGTCCAAATTTGATGTTATCTCGAAAAAAATTTTTTGACGAAAATTGACTTTTTTTGACGATTTTTGTTCAAAGGGGGGAGTAAGGGAAAATTTCAAAATCGAATTTGCATTTTCGATGCCAAATGACTTTAAAATGCATGAAACGTCGAGATTTGATGGAATCTTGAGAAAAAATTTTTTTAACGAAAGTTCTTTTTTGGACTGTTTTTGTTCAAAAGGGGGAAAATTTCAAAATCGAGCCGGTATTATTGATGCCAAATGACTTCAAAATGCATAAAGCGTCCAAATTTGATGTTATCTCGAAAAAAATTTTTTGACGAAAATTGACTTTTTTTGACGATTTTTGTTCAAAGGGGGGAGTAAGGGAAAATTTCAAAATCGAATTTGCATTTTCGATGCCAAATGACTTTAAAAGGCATGAAACGTCGAGATTTGATGGAATCTTGAGGAAAAAAATTTTAACGAAAGTTCTTTTTTGGACTTTTTTTGTTCAAAAGGGGGAAAATTTCAAAATCGAGCCGGTATTATTGATGCCAAATGACTTCCAAATTCATAAAGCGTCAAATTTTGATGCCATCTCGAAAAAAATTTTTTGACGAAAATTGACTTTTTTTGACGATTTTTGTTCAAAGGGGGGAGTAAGGGAAAATTTCAAAATCGAATTTGCATTTTCGATGCCAAATGACTTTAAAATGCATGAAACGTCGAGATTTGATGGAATCTTGAGAAAAATTTTTTTTAACGAAAGTTCTTTTTTGGACTTTTTTTGTTCAAAAGGGGGAAAATTTCAAAATCGAACCGGTATTATTGATGCCAAATGACTTCAAAATGCATAAAGCGTCAAAATTTGATGTTATCTCGAAAATTTTTTTTAACGAAAATTGACTTTTTTTTACGATTTTTGTTCAAAGGGGGGAGTAAGGGGAAATTTCAAAATCGAATTTGCATTTTCGATGCCAAATGACTTTAAAATGCATGAAACGTCGAGATTTGACGGAATCTTGAGAAAAAAAAATTTTAACGAAAGTTCTTTTTTGGACTTTTTTTGTTCAAAAGGGGGAAAATTTCAAAATCGAGCCGGTATTATTGATGCCAAATGACTTCAAAATTCATAAAGCGTCAAAATTTGATGTTATCTCGAAAAATTTTTTTTAACGAAAATTGACTTTTTTTGACGATTTTTGTTCAAAGGGGGGAGTAAGGGAAAATTTCAAAATCGAATTTGCATTTTCGATGCCAAATGACTTTAAAATGCATGAAACGTCGAGATTTGATGGAATCTTGAGAAAAAAGTTTTTTAACGAAAGTTCTTTTTTGAACTTTTTTTGTTCAAAAAGGGGAAAATTTCAAAATCGAACCGATATTATTGATGCCAATGACTTCAAAATGCATAAAGCGTCAAAATTTGATGTTATCTCGAAAAAATTTTTTTTAACGAAAATTGACTTTTTTTGACGATTTTTGTTCAAAGGGAAAATTTCAAAATCGAATTTGCATTTTCGATGCCAAATGACTTTAAAAGGCATGAAACGTCGAGATTTGATGGAATCTTGAGGAAAAATTTTTTAACGAAAGTTCTTTTTTGGACTTTTTTTGTTCAAAAGGGGGAAAATTTCAAAATCGAGCCGGTATTATTGATGCCAAATGACTTCAAAATTCATAAAGCGTCAAAATTTGATGTTATCTCGAAAATTTTTTTTTAACGAAAATTGACTTTTTTTGACGATTTTTGTTCAAAGGGGGGAGTAAGGGAAAATTTCAAAATCGAATTTGCATTTTCGATGCCAAATGACTTTAAAATGCATGAAACGTCGAGATTTGATGGAATCTTGAGAAAAAAGTTTTTTAACGAAAGTTCTTTTTTGAACTTTTTTTGTTCAAAAGGGGGAAAATTTCAAAATCGAACCAGTATTATTGATGCCAAATGACTTCAAAATTCATAAAGCGTCAAAATTTGATGTTATCTCAAAAAAATTTTTTTGACGAAAATTGACTTTTTTTGACGATTTTTGTTCAAAGGGGGGAGTAAGGGAAAATTTCAAAATCGAATTTGCATTTTCGATGCCAAATGACTTTAAAATGCATGAAACGTCGAGATTTGATGGAATCTTGAGAAAAAAGTTTTTTAACGAAAGTTCTTTTTTGAACTTTTTTTGTTCAAAAAGGGGAAAATTTCAAAATCGAACCGATATTATTGATGCCAATGACAACAAAATGCATAAAGCGTCAAAATTTGATGTTATCTCGAAAAAAAATTTTTTAACGAAAATTGACTTTTTTTGACGATTTTTGTTCAAAGGGAAAATTTCAAAATCGAATTTGCATTTTCGATGCCAAATGACTTTAAAAGGCATGAAACGTCGAGATTTGATGGAATCTTGAGGAAAAAATTTTTAACGAAAGTTCTTTTTTGGACTTTTTTTGTTCAAAAGGGGGAAAATTTCAAAATCGAGCCGGTATTATTGATGCCAAATGACTTCCAAATTCATAAAGCGTCAAATTTTGATGCCATCTCGAAAAAAAATTTTTGACGAAAATTGACTTTTTTTGACGATTTTTGTTCAAAGGGGGGAGTAAGGGAAAATTTCAAAATCGAATTTGCATTTTCGATGCCAAATGACTTTAAAATGCATGAAACGTCGAGATTTGATGGAATCTTGAGAAAAAATTTTTTTAACGAAAGTTCTTTTTTGGACTTTTTTTGTTCAAAAGGGGGAAAATTTCAAAATCGAACCGGTATTATTGATGCCAAATGACTTCAAAATGCATAAAGCATCAAAATTTGATGCCATCTCGAAAAAAAAATTTTGACGAAAATTGACTTTTTTTGACGATTTTTGTTCAAAGGGGGAGTAAGGGAAAATTTCAAAATCGAATTTGCATTTTCGATGCCAAATGACTTTAAAATGCATGAAACGTCGAGATTTGATGGAATCTTGAGAAAAAAATTTTTTTAACGAAAGTTCTTTTTTGGACTTTTTTGTTCAAAAGGGGGAAAATTTCAAAATCGAGCCAGTATTATTGATGCCAAATGACTTCAAAATGCATAAAGCGTCAAAATTTGATGTTATCTCAAAAAAATTTTTTTAACGAAAATCGACTTTTTTTGACGATTTTTGTTCAAAGGGGGAGGAAAAATTTCAAAATTGAATTTTCATTTTCGATGCCAAATGACTTTAAAATGCATGAAACGTCGAGATTTGATGGAATCTTGAGAAAAAAATTTTTTAACGAAAGTTCTTTTTTGGACTTTTTTTGTTCAAAAGGGAGAAAATTTCAAAATCGAGCCGGTATTATTGATGCCAAATGACTTCAAAATTCATAAAGCGTCAAAATTTGATGTTATCTCAAAAAAATTTTTTTGACGAAAATTGACTTTTTTTGACGATTTTTGTTCAAAGGGGGGAGTAAGGGAAAATTTCAAAATCGAATTTGCATTTTCGATGCCAAATGACTTTAAAATGCATGAAACGTCGAGATTTGATGGAATCTTGAGAAAAAAGTTTTTTAACGAAAGTTCTTTTTTGAACTTTTTTTGTTCAAAAAGGGGAAAATTTCAAAATCGAACCGATATTATTGATGCCAATGACTTCAAAATGCATAAAGCGTCAAAATTTGATGTTATCTTGAAAAATTTTTTTTAACGAAAATTGACTTTTTTTGACGATTTTTGTTCAAAGGGAAAATTTCAAAATCGAATTTGCATTTTCGATGCCAAATGACTTTAAAAGGCATGAAACGTCGAGATTTGATGGAATCTTGAGGAAAAAAATTTTAACGAAAGTTCTTTTTTGGACTTTTTTTGTTCAAAAGGGGGAAAATTTCAAAATCGAGCCGGTATTATTGATGCCAAATGACTTCAAAATGCATAAAGCGTCAAATTTTGATGTTATCTCGAAAATTTTTTTTTAACGAAGATTGACTTTTTTTGACGATTTTTGTTCAAAGGGGGGAGTAAGGGAAAATTTCAAAATCGAATTTGCATTTTCGATGCCAAATGACTTTAAAATGCATGGAACGTCGAGATTTGATGGAATCCTGGGAAATTTTTTTTCACTTTTCATCGTGCGCCGAAGAATGTGGATACTCGCTCGGATGTTTATGTTTACGTCAAGGGCCCCGGCCGCCATGCTTAATTTTGCAAGCATAGAACTAATACACTCAAGAGTTCCCTTGCCTTAGTTTAGCGATCGATGGATCCGGAAGGAACGCCGGTGAAAGAATATCTGCACTTTCTGTCCACACAATACAGCACTACCGACTGACTGGGATCCGATGCAAAAAAAATATCTCGAGCAATGCAATTTCCACAAGTCGTGACCGCTGCAGAGCAATCGAGCCGATTAGCGATGATTGAATGCATTCCGCTTTGTGGCGGTTTGCGAAGACGGTGTCGGGGCGCTCTCTGCATGAACGCTGCAGCGCTTTTGATGTTGTCGTGGGTGCTTTCCGGCGGCGTTCCGTTCGTCGGTAGGTCCATTCGATTGGCGCTGCATTCATTGGCTGGCGTGGAAGTGGCCCCCGAGGGGGTTACAAAATATTTTCTGCATGTTTCATTTCAATGTGAACTGCATTCGGCGAGAATATGTACCGCGGGGGGAAGGGCATTGCAGCATGACTTTGAGAGGGCGGACTGTGGCAATACAAATCCGCAGCAGTCTGGTTTCGGATCGGCTGATCTGTAGTTAGTTCTGCGCGGTACTTTAAGGCAAACGAAAGGAAACGGGCTGTTTAATGCCATGGATGTGGGTCAACTGTTTTCTTGTGCCGAGAAAGGAAAGTGAAAACTTTCGAGGGTTTCCTGAGAAATTGGCGAAAGTTACAAGAACTGATCAAGGCTGCACTAAATCATTGTGGGGGTTTTATTGATTCTGCGATCAATAAGGGTTTTGTTGTTGTCGGCAATCTCACCTTAATTGGTTGCCTTCGGGATATTTCACCAATTAGATATTATTGCCACGTCTGTAGCCGGAATTTTCATTTATATCGCAACTCATCGAAAACCAATCGAACATATTTCGCCCATGAACGCATCGTTATGCAACCGAAGCATATGTCAGGTAGCGAGCTAATCTTTATCTTTACAATTTATAAACACAATTCGTTTCACTCCGCGGGTAAATTCGATTGCGTTATTGCCACTGACTGCTGCCGTCGTTTGTACCTTTTTTTCCTCTCCCGGAGTTGTACATTGAAAGCAGTGAAACTTGCGATAAACATATATATTATAAGATCGCTGGAAGAAAGAAAGAAAAAAAAAGCAATTGCATTGCTCGACATGATTACTAACTGCTGTTTTCAGATAGCCCAGTCAGTCTTTGGGTCACCTATTGTTCGAAATGGCATCGGTTAGCGGGTCGCAACAAGTGATCCTCCTCGAGTGGGACGACGAGAGAGAGAGAGGCGACGAACCCGCACACATTTGGAAACGTTTGCATTGCTCCGCTTAGTACCTTAGGAGGAGTTGGAGGCTTCGTGCCACTCGAGAGCACTCGATTATTGGCTCACCTTGCGAGTACTCTTCAGGGGCTGATGTTGATGGCTTTAGTTAATGCACATGATGCCACTTTCACGCTTTTGTGTTAACCGTTGTAGTTAGTCTAGATGACCTGTTTGAGGTTGAGAAACTATTTTGTCTGAGATTCATTTTCATTTCCTGGAGATATGAGTTGTCAACACGGCGGAACTGAGCAGAGGTATGCTCTGTGGGTTAAGTACACAATCTTCGACACGACACCCTCTATTTCCGTGAATGTATTTTTACATCTGACAAGATTAGCGTCCCACCAAGCTACGGTACCGAAATAGAATGCTAACCTAATCAAACTTCCAGCCTCATTCCGTCAATTATACATTTTTTTGCCACATTTGTTTGTCGTACAACCGCACGGAGAACTGGCGAGAAAAAAAAATCGCTCCCACGTCGCGCCTTCTCACATGCTTCAATGGTCACAGCCGAAACAACTTTATTCCACACAACTAGAATGTACACGATACCTACACGCATTATTCAAAACTCGGAACGAAATTGACGAAATAATATAAAACAATATTAATGATGTTGACTTGCAATGGTGGGGTAAAATGCTAAACAACGTGCGCAAGGCGGTGACGAAAAACCTAACTGAACAAATAGTGAATTTGAACTTCGAATGTTAATTGATTCCAGCCAGCACACACCCACAGGGCCGTCGTTGGATGTAGAAGTGACGTATGATGGTTGTAAACTATGTTACATAGATATGCAAAACATTTGCTTTGAAATTGTAGTGAGATCAGCGAACGTTCGTTTTAAATCTAAATTAGTTATAGAATTTGCGTTTCGACTTCGTCTCATCAGAATCAGACACTAACGTAGTGACAGAACTTAACTAGCGCCGGATTGACTACAGCTCCAAAAAAAAAACGATAACACGAAAACGAAAAACGTTTCTGAACAAACCTCTAGTCTTGCGTAATGTCCCGCAAGAAATTGAGTTTTGTTTAAGCTGATGAGAATTAATGAAATCGATGCATAAATTTAGCATAGTGCAGATTTTGTCCCTTTCCATGACTGTTTGTCGTCACGGAAAGGGACAAAATTTGCATTTCTCTTTTCGATATTTTGAAGAAAAGGAGAGCAAGTTTTTGACCTTTGGAAAATGCAAAAGAATCATCATATTTGCACCAGTTAAACGGAAAAATGTTCACAGTTTTCGTAAAAAATGTCAAGGAATTATCTGCTGCTGCGGAATCCATTATTTAGCTAACAACAATTGGGTTTTACAACAACCGACATAACCCTACAAAATGAGCCGGATGAACTTCGTTTGACAACTCTCGGTGGTTTGTTTACATGGAAGTTACGTGAGTTCGAATGTAACAGATGAGCACCCGTTGCACTCGCACCCACGCAACTGATAGGGTAAACAAACCACCGAGAATTGTCAAACATGAACTTCATTCATCATGAGTTCATTCGTGTCGTCATCTTGTAGAACTTAATGATCCTTATCAGAGCTTGCTGTGGTCCGCTCAGGGCCGCAGAGAGAAAATACGGGCCCGGGGGGTCCAACGTACGGGCCCCCACCACTGTGTATTGCCTGAGTACAAAAAAGTCAATGTTTGAAATCTATTGGAGTTCACTGATATTATGTATAGTATACTGAAATTTTATATTTATGTACCATTTTGTTGCTCTAGTTGTTTGTAGTGCCAATGAAGGAAAAAAAAACTTAGAGTTTTTTTTTTATTTTGGGAGTTTTTATTACCTCTTCGACAGTTTTGGTGACTTTGAAAAGCGCCATTTTTGTAAAAGTATTTATAAAAGTAGGGAAATGACAAGATTAAATAAAGATAAAAACAATAGAAAAACTAAATATTAAAAGAAGGTACAAAAAAGCTAAAAACAACAAAATCAACCACATAAACAAATGTCAATTGTCAAAAAAATGTTTAATCGAGAAAAACCAAAACAAAACCTATAAAAAATTGGTATAGGAAAACAGGAAACTAGAAAAACATATTGCGAAGATTAAAAAGTCGAACATTATTGAATAGATGGTGAAAATAATGAAAAATCGATAGGAAATTAGGAAAAAAAATTAGAATCAATGAAAATGAAAAAAAAACTACTAAAAAGAATACAAACATTAATATAAAAAATACATAAAACTGAAAAACTCGATAAATCAAGAATAATAAAATTTATTTAACATTAAAAACAAGAAATATTTCAAGCAATAGAAAAAATAAATAAAACGTTAAGAATGCATAAAACTGGAGGAGTATATATAAAAGACAAGAATAAAATAACCATAGAAATAAAAAAAAAATAAACGAACCACAAAATTTTGAAAAACTGGAAAATTGGAATGATGAAAAGACGAAAAAGTAAAGAAAATTGGAAGTATTGAACAAAACCGGAGCAAACAGACAAAATAGAAAAAATAGTAGAAAAAAGCCATACTATAGAAACACAAAAATGAAGAAATTAACACGAAAAAAAATAATAAATTGGATATTATTTAAAGAATAGAAAAAACACTAGAAATGAAATTTGAAATAAATTCAAACAACGAACTAAATGTGAAATTAAGAAAAAATGCGCATAGTGTCAAGAAAAGATAAATCAAATGTTTTTAGAAAAATAAAAAAATAATGTTAACGTATAGGAAAAGTATTTTCAAAACAGGTTAAATGGAAAACATGAAGAAATAGCAATAACAAATTAAATCTTAAGAAAAAGGTATAAAAAAAATACATTAAATGAACAATTGGAAAAATAAAACTACGATAAACGGAAAACTAAAAACTAGAAAATGAGGAAGAAAATAGGAGAAAGGTAAAAAAATAAACAATAAGACAAATTGGAATGAATTTGAATAAGTAAAATTGCTTTTAGAAATGCAAAAAATATGAAAAAAGGAAATAGAAAAAGGCTATGACAAGTATAAATGTAGTAAAAAAACAAATTCTAAAAATGGGATGGAATGACAAAAGGAACAAATAAAAAGGCAGTGTATTAAAATATGAAACAATAAGAAAAAAATAAAGAAAGCAGGATTTTCTCGAAAAATCGCGAATAAAATTAAATAACAGAGAAAAAACTATAAATTAAAGTAAGTGATAGTGATAGCAATAGAAAAAAGTAAAAGTAAGGAACGTAAAAAGATGGATAAATAAAAGTATGCCAACAGATAAAAAGGCAGAATCTTACAATTGTAGAATCCACAACTTGAAAAAATAGATCAATGAAATTTTAACAAAATAAAAAAAATCCACGTACGAATAAAAAAATGAAAAAAATATGAGAAACATGGATCAAATTTCAAATAAGGGTTTTGGTTGGATTTTACGCTATGCTGGTTTCGAAAACATTCATAATCCTATAAAAACATGAATTATTATTTTATTTGTGTTGGTGTGTTAGCACACCTTAAAATATTTTAACTGATTTCTAGAAAATAGTTCAAAAATAAAAATAAAATCGTTACGTTCAGGAAGCGACGTTCAAAATCTCACGCTCACTCCTCCAAAACGAAAAGATTTTGTATGCGGATTTAACTTGCTACATTAGTTAACTAATTTTGCTAACTAGTTGGTTTAGTTTGGAAGCAGAGTTAAATTTTCTCTTCGAAATCAATCAAACACAATTTAGCAATTTAGTTGCTTCTTAGAATCATTGGCAGCAGCAGGATTGTGAACTGAGCGATCTTCTCTTCATTCTCCATGACATATAAAATTTAAAACAAAACTATTAACACTATACTTGTCACGAAAGGGGCTTGTTGTGTACGCAATTTGCTGTTATAATAAAAATGTTGACAAAAGGCCGTATTTGAAAGAATTGTAAAACGTATTTATTTTTTTCCATCCCTGGCCTCTTTGCTAGGGGGAATTGGTAGTCGAAAATCGCCGAAAAAGCTGCGCAATTTGAGTATGACCCCTTTACAAAAATGTTTCGGTATCATCTCGTATCTGAATATGATTTTTTATAGATTTTGTATCAATGAACGGCAAACCAAATATATTAAATTTCAAATTTAAATTTTTGGATGAATTCCGAATTCTTTTGGTATACCAAGAGTTTTTGTTTACTCATTTGACCAATTGATCTCTCAAATAGAGGTAGGGTTACCACCTCTAGTGGTACTTTGACCAGCAGAATTTTATTGAGCAGGGGATAAACTTCAAGAGACACATGGGTATGCGTTGAAATCAATTGGAGTTTCGAATTAAAGTGATCCCTCGACAGAATTTTGGAGCGCTTCCATTGCTTTTTATTGTATAAAACGCTTAAAAACAAATAAATATGCACTGTTTTATTTCTTATGTAGCTCGTAGCACTACGACGAAAAATATCTTATTTTCTTCACATTCACCGTAGAGTGTGATGTTTTGGTAAAGCACTCCACCTTTCTGTGACGTTCACATTAAGTTGTATGTTTTTGGATTTGTTAACAGTTTTGTTGATTTAGTTGGATGTCACTACATTCGCTTTCTCGGATATTCACAAAGAATCCAAAAACACCAACCACTCTCGCTGTGGAGGATAACCCGAGCGAGCTCTGCTCCTCAGTAAACAAACACGGGGTGTGAAATCACACTTCAGTTTCTTTCGAGAATCTTAGTGAGGAACATAGGGCCTGCAACCCGAGGATGATGTTTATGAGGGCTGGGTGCTGGGCGATTCCTGGTAAAGAAAAGGGCAACGCAAAATTGCAAAATAATCCAATGGATTCTTCCGGGCGAATTCAGATTTATCTAAACGAAGACACGGAATTCGCATCAAAAACCGGTGTGGCAACCCTAAGCAGGGTTTTTTTCTTTCAATCATTACTTTCGATACTAATCCAGCGCTTTCGAAGATTGGAAATTCAATGAATCAAAAAAATCGATTTAAAATTGGCAAAATTTGAAGACAACCTCATGACTTCTAATCAAACCATTTAATTGTTTAACCCTTACAAGTCTAATCATATTTTTGTTTCGAATATAGACATTTCAACCTTAAGGTCATTCGCTTCTTCATTCAGGTTAGAAATTTTCCTATAACAAATCTCTATTCCTGTGTGCGGGGTTGGGATTCGAACCCAGGTGAGCTGCGTACATGACATTCAATGTACAAATTCCGCTATGCCCACGCGAGTCTGATCTTGTTTCGATGCGAGATTTGCGTTAATATAAACATAGTTGATATCAAATATGCAGTAGTTTAGAATTTTCGCCATTCTAGTTTCCTCATACACAAGATATTGAATTTTTAATTGTATTCTCAAATAAATTTTTATCGAAAAAGTTTATGTTAAAACTCCGGGCCCGAGGGGAAACACCCCCCCCCCTCTCGGCGGCCCTGGGTCCGCTTCTTAGATGGACCTTGTAAGTAGCAGTTTGCCCACTACTCGGGTTCTGATTGCCCGGCGGACCCCTCATATCAGAGCGGCCTAGGTGCCTCTACAGGAATTTTTGGATTTTCGCACCTAAACAAAAGGTAAACAAACAAAATAAATTACAATTTATCGACTTTATTATACTCCAACTCTCCCTTCATTTCTCTGCACGCTGATACTCGATCTGCTACTACTGGCGACGAGCGGTATCTCCGACCGGCCAGGACCACAACGGTCGAGTTTTCCCTTTCTCCGCCGGCTGCTACGGCAACGGTCCTTTGCTTTTAGCTAGGGTGGTGAGCTTGGCTCCTTTGTTGGAACCTCCCTAGTGACGAATCGCCGGATTGCATAGTTGCCGTAAACGATTCCGGAAGTCACCGCAATGATCTTTCCAGAGGGAACCTTTGTCCGCCCTACTCCGTTCTCCTTGGCGATTAACCATGCAGGAGAGCTTGGCTCGCTCGACGGATCCTCCACAGTAAGAACAGTCGGTGACTCGATTCCCTGATGTTTAGCCGGGGTAGCGAAAATACTCCTTGACATTTAGCTTACCCCTTAATGGAGAATCGACACTGGTTATACCTGTGCCCGAACCACGGGCCGGTACTCTTCGACGGATTTAACTGGCAGTCACAGGCGCGCACTTTACTTCACTGGTAACAGTTTCGGAAAACTGGATTTGTTAATTCGGGCGTCTGACAATAACCGTCACTAACTAATCTTTATACGATGGCCGCTTTCTACACGACCAAACCAAACACACCGTCGCATAGCTGTCATTGCAATAATACAGCATCTTCAGACCACTTTTTCAGCAAAAGAAGAGCGGTAACCTAAATGAACCATATGTTACGTATACACAAATGTTTAACAAAATTTTCTACACCTATTTGCACGCACTTAACCGTTCACAATCGCGAAAATGAGCAAAAATTTACAACTAAATGTGAACGGTATCGAACAGCGGTAAGCATAATATTATGTAAACTAATATACTGTACGGAGAGAGTACGCAAAAACCAGGTATATTTGCACCCAGTCCATTTAAAATGCAACTCTCGACAAACATATGATTACGGCCTAAAAGCCAACTGTCAAAATCCACTTTGAATGGAAATACCGGACAAACCGTTACACGCCAATCACAGATGTTGGTAAATAAGACAAAAGTTTTCTCTTTCATAAACTGTTGTGAACTGTGTTCGACTAGTAACGGTTTGTCTGGAATTTCCATTCAAAGTGGATTTTGACAGTTGGCTTTTAGGCCATATTCATATGTTTGTCGAGAACTGGATGTCAAAATCTCATGTCGAACTCATTTTTACAATCAAACTGCTAATAGTTAGAGATGTTAACAGATGTCTTTACACTACCAACATCCCGTTTGGCTAATTTTTGACATCTGTCTGTCGTTTCAATTAGCGATTCAAATTCGTTAGTTGCACGGAAGCGGTGGTTTAAAAAAACATTCGAGGCCGGTGTTTGATAACGACGAACGGAACATCTTCTCGCGAGACCCCTGAGGGCGATTTACACGACAAGAACCGGTTTACTGAGAAAACAATTACAAGGCTTGTAGATAGTTGATTGCGTTGAATATCATTTGAATCCAATTAACAGCCCTAATTACAATCACGACATTCATCGTTTTACTATGTTTTCAATGGCGCAAAAGCATTACTATACAATATCAAATTGCATCGCAAGAAGAGCTTCGTCAGAATTCATTCCTTCAACAGATCGTTTTCAAACTTGGGGGAAATAAAATTAAGCACAATTTACGTCAAAGTACCCGTTTCATGATTACCCAGTATTTCACAATTGGTATTGACGTGTATCGTTGTATCCGTGTTCAACGATTTTGAAACAATTTTTTGAGTTTCTCAGTGGGTTGTGGTCACTTTTGCTGCCAGAACTATAGCAGACGGCTGCCAGCCATGTCTCCCTCAAAACCGATTGGCGAAAAACTGGTAGAAACGGTTATAACCTTTGACTTGCATGTCTGGCAGCCACGCAGCTACTATACACACAAAACCTGCATTACCTAGTAGTAGGTAATTTTAAATCTTCACATCCTTGCTCTCACTTGAGTACTATCACACTTATTCTTGTTTACGACGAATGCGATATTCGTTCGAAAGCGACTCGAACGAATAGTAAGTTAATTTGTTTTTGCTGTAGTAAACGGGAATACAAACCACTTTCGAACGAATCTCGCATTCGTCGTAAACAAGAATAAGGGTGTATGGCTCTAATTTTCATAATTTTCCCTACCCAGTAATCTCTAGCTAATTAAATGTCGTTAAAATATAAAAAAGAAAATGTGACCAACATAGTCGAAATAAAAAAGGGAAAAAAGATAATTTTAAATCTGTTCATCCTACTTCCTTCGCCGAAAAAGGAAAAGAGGGAGTCCAAATTTACCCAAAAATAATGAGATAATCCCTAAAGCCGCATAAACTTCATTCAATTTTGAGTAATAAAAAATCATTCCCTCTCCCTTTGTTTTCCGGCAGTGAAGTAAGGGCAGCAAATTACATACTGGTAGGTAATGGATTTTAAGTGTGTATACCAGAATGTCTACACGCAAACGAAAAACTACCAAAAATTGAGTACTTTCGACTCAAATTCGGGGTATCGTATAGGAAGGTAATTTTACCGTGTTGAAGGTTGAAGTTTCCATTTTACCACGGCAAAAATCATAACTCAACCTTGAGTTCAATTTACTTAAATTTAAGTTGAATTTAACTAATTTTGAGTATACCACAAACAACTTAAAAGCACCTTACTGCACGGAAGACTTCGACTGAGTCGAATCTCTCGTTTTGTTTTTGACAACAATAGATGAAAAATCGGCAACGCGAACAAAAAATTTAGTAAAAAATCTCAGATAGGATGATTCTGCATCCCAAAATTCACAGATTTTTGGGTGCAACATTGCCAAAGACTGCAAATTGGAAAGTTGCAGCACTGACAAGTCGGTAGAAGGTGTTTTTGTTTTTGTCCAAACTTTTTTAAAGTTTTTGAGTGAAATACAGTGTAATTTATCGAAAAACGAAACCAACCATTCACTAGGTCGTGTCTACCATTAAGCTGTGTATTAGTAGTTGGGCGCTGTACCTGCAAATGTGAGAAAGAGAAAGGATTGCTCAGGCTGTTTGTTGCGTGAGAAAGAAGCTGGAGATTTTGAGGATATCTGGAGAAGGTTTGAAATGGGACGAAAAATGGATAAGCAAGTATCAGTCACTCGCGTAAGTAGGAGATGAGGAAGGAAATAAAAAAAACTGGTATATTTTTCTACAAACATATTCTAATTTATATATACAAAAATCAAATAAATACACTAAATACGCGTCGATTTCTTACCTCATGTAAGGAATCGAAAGCCTTATTGTAATGTTATAATCCATTTGATTCAAACATTACAGTAAGGCGGGGCTGGTTGATGGAACGATGAACTCGGAACATGTCTGGCGCTGTACACGAAATAGGTCATCGGAAAGTCAATTGAGCTAACACCTACCTAAATCCTTGAACCAAGTTATTTGCATGGATATGTTAAAATACATGCAAACATCTTTTTTTCTGTAAATCACTACCAGCTAGTGGGAGTTAGGATGGTTAACACACACACACAACATTGCCAAAGACTGCAAGTTTATCTTTGTAGTAAAAAGATATTCTTACATAAGTTTATGCGGAGATTTTCAAAAATTCTGTTGACCTTTAAAGTTGAATGGCTTTGTCCAGTGGCCTTCAATCAATAAGCAACCTTAAATAAAAATGATTGTTATAGAATAAGCTAAGTGTTAGTTACATAAAGTAACTGTGGAAATTTTGATTGAATTTTAAGTTTTTATTTCCTAGAAACTTGAAAACTTTTGTGAGTGTACCAAAGTTGTTGGAATAAGCTCATATTTGGCATATGGTTTATGGAGCCAATTACCAGTTGATTGCGGTGTTCCGGAAAAAGGTCAGAATTGTTGCCGATCTAATTTATGTGTTTTTAGAGGCAGTAGGAAAACTGGCAGTGGTTAAAGAATTTGTGCTTTTTCCTACTTGGACAATCTGGAATCCTTTCGGTTTTCTTGTGCCATTCACCACCGCAACTTCTTGAGCCCTTTGGCTCTCTATCCGGTGCCATTCAGCACCGGAATTGGTTTAGGCCTTTTGGTTCCCTTCTTGTGACATTTAGTACGTACCACTTCCTCGTCTCACACTCACTTTGTTGGCGAACTACTCGGTCTAGTCCCCGACGATGGACCTAGCTAACTCCGACGGAGAACTCCCCGGCGAGAAAAGTTCTCCCGAAACTGAGCTAGCCAGCCAGATCCCGTGGTCGGTTCGGTGATTCAGGTGGAGCAAGGCGTTCGATGACCCGCAACACTGGTGGTATCTCGTTGCGATCTACACACTAGTCCCCGACAGTGAATCTAGCTTACGTCGACGAAGAGTTTCCCGACGGAAGAAGTTCTCCCGACACCGATTATGCTTCTGTTTTCGATATATTTCTCTCGGGTCTACCGGTAGGGTACCGTGGTCAGTCCGGTGATTGCGGGTGGATCCTCAACCAAGAGGTTCGCTCGCCAGTCCTCCTTCTTCGTGCTGCAGCAGCGTTTCTTTGGAAGCGAATGCCTGGTGGATGTTATGGGTATACTTCTCTCACACTCTCCAGTCCATGTTCGCCGTCAGTGAAGTGTCTTTGAATGACTGAAGAATGTGACTTCAATGATAGACTCCCTCCCGTCACTCCGAAATGTGCTAATGGAACCTTCATTGCACAATCGTGTGTCTAACTTCACTAGAGCTTATTTTCTTGTGTTGGCTACTCTACTGCCCACTTCACAGCCCGGGCATTGAAGACACCACCAATGACTTTTGCTCACGAGTTTCTGAAGCTAACACAGAGCCTCGTTTGAACGACGAAATGGCTCGACATTTCATCTTTTTAGTTCCCATGTTTTTTCCGTTTGTCTCTCGCAGGGGAATGGGTTAATCCGACTGAGAGCTCCCCGGCAGCGAAATTTATTCTGAAACCGATATCCATTTCCTTGAGCCATTTAGCTCCCAGACAGTGAAACTACCCTACTCCGACTGATAGTTCACCCGGCGGTGGAGTTTCTCTTGGCATCGATGGCCGTTTATTGAACCAATTAGCTCCAAGTTTCGCCGTGATACAAGTGAGCCATTTAGCTCTCCGCTTCGTCGCGATCTACTCGATTTAGTTCTCGGCGGTAGACCTTGCATCCAGGTGCCGAGGTCTGTCACCAATTTGCACTAGAAGGAAATATTCTCAGAAGATAACTTTTGCAAAAAAAAGAATTCCATTTAAAATATTAGGCACATTTTTGTCGAACAATTTTTCAAATTTCAATGAAATATATTCCCCCTACTAGTACTACGCCACTGTCTCAGTGGGAGACGGAAGTTCTTTCGGAATTATTTGTTGCATTCGATACGGAATTGAAAACCGAATTCTGGCAGAAACGGTTTTGTTCATACAGTTCTAGTGCTAGTCGAAATCATCCGGCTAATCGTTTTAAAAATTTAAAAAAAGCTTTGAGAAAGAACGATCTGGAAGTCAGAAAATTAACTGAAAAACTTGATATAGTGATGTAAACAGCGAGCGCAAAAAAGAAGACGTGGGAATAACAATGACACTGACAAACATGTTAAATGGTCCTAAGTGCAAATGAGTGCCTCTCCAGTTAAGCTCAGCCGGATATGAACCGGAATTCTGGCTGGTTATAGTTCGTATTCCGGCTGAACTTTACTGGATCTCTTTGTTTACTTCCTCTTTCGATTATTACGGCGTCATCATAAAGCTGTCCAATATTGTTCCAGGATGTATCGAAAGACTCTGATTTCGACTAGCATATTATTCTAATGTCGTTTTCGATTGAGAACTTAGACACGAACCCAGGTTAGTTGCTTCAAGCAAACGTCTTTAACGGAACTCAGCTCTCGCAAAACAGCGGTGGTGTGAGCGAACCCGAAATATATTTCAGGTTGGAACCCAACTCAGTTTTCAGTTCAGTGGCGCATAACCTAGGTTCGAAACTGGCTTCAAACAAACGGTTTGACAGCAGTTAGGTCCGAAACTGAGTTAGTTTCTGCCTCAAGCAAAACGACAGAAGAGTTATGTGGTTTTCGTTTGAGGCGAAACTGAGTCAGTTCCTAACCCCAACTGCTGTCAAAATGTATGAACTGACAGCGGTTGGGGTTAGAACCTGACTCAGTTTCAGGTTCAAGCGAAATCGCCATTAAGGAACACACGTATAAACGGCCGAGTTATTAGCGAAAGATAAAGTAAACAAAGAGAAACTGTCATTTGCACTTAGGACCATTTGACATGTTTGGAGGGTACTGAATTGAGAATCAGAGTCAATATATACAAGCTTTACCGAAACCTACCGCAAAATTGAGTTGTTTACTTCTAACTATCAAACGTTCCGCTTACTCCAATTCACAATAAGTTTGTTAATTTGCACGATAGGATTGCCACATTACGCGTCTCTTTCTCTCACAAGATTGACTATGTGTTCGGTGAGTGTATTTATCCCAAGACGGATACAGGTGTGCACTATGCGTAAGTGCGGTTGTCATTTTTCTTCGATGAAGTCGAAAAAACAAGAGGATATGAAGAAGAAAAGCACAAACAAATGACGTAGTGGGCCTTTCCCTTGCCATAAGTATTGTTTCGGTTCGGTCATAATTATTTTAATCGGTATTTTCGAGGTAAAAAGTGTCCCAAAGTGTTCGAATCGATAGATCCCAGGAAAAGCTCGACCTTTTCTCACTTTTCATCAGGAAAGAATCAGGATGCTCGTTCGGTTGATTATAGGTTTGTTCCAGTACACGGAAGTCACTCCGGAGCAAACAGAAGCCAACAATACTTTTTACTCCGGTTTGCTACCAGAAGAAGAAAAAAGAGAAGACGAGAGTACAGGAACGATTTTCTCCGGAGTACTTCCAGTTTCTCCTGGTACTGGAACAAGCCTTATGTTTACTTCAAGAGCCCCGGGCGCCATGCTTAATTTTGCTAGCATAAAACAAATACACTCAAAAGCGTCAAACGTTCCCACCAGTGATGCCACTTGTACAGATTTATCTTGAGTGGTATAGATTTTTGAAGTGTTTTAACGGAAAAAGTACAGATTGGAATAGATTTTTTTATTGGCAGTAAGGTAAAATAATTTAACCCTGCGATGCATCCGAGTAAACAGCAGGTCAACGTTGAGTTAGGTAGCAGTGATGGCAAGAATCTGAACTGGAGCTGCTACTGATTGAGCTTGAACTCAAGCTGAAATTAGAATGCAATATGCGAGAAACCTGCTTCCAGCAAATCAAAGGGATGATGTCTAACTGAAAGCCGAACAAATATTCTCGGAGTGCATACATACAAAAAAATATTGGTGAAAGTAAGAGTGTTCCGCTCTTAGCAAAAAACAACCAACGCTTACTATTAGGTTGAAAGTAAAACCTTTAAAATATTCAAGAATAATAATCAAAATAACAGTTTTCCCTTTAAGCTAATGAAGAATAGTAATCAAAATAAAAGTTTTATTTTCAAACTAAGAGTATCACACTTAATTTAAATTACTGGGTACAGTAAAAATTTGCTGGGGTTTTGAACAGCAAACCGTTCGGTAATCAATTCAGTAAAACAATTTGGTTCCGAACTCTCCGCAATCCGTTCTATCCAAACGTCAAAAAACACTGGTAGGTCAGCAGTTTCCTCTGAAAATGGCGACTTGACAGATGATTTGCAGTACCTGTTTTGTAAGTTTTTGATAAGGTTCGGTAACGTTGGTACAATTTTGCCGAACAATCAGTCAGTATTTTACTGGATAATGTTTATGTACCGAAAAAAACAGAAGAGCTGATAAATTCAGTGAAAAAATATTGCGAGTTTCAGTAAATTATTCGAAAAAGTACTGAAACTCGCCAAAAAATGAAAACTATTCCGCAAATTTTTAAACAATTTGCTGACAACTCCTTAAAATATCACTTTACTGAGCAAGTCGTCAAAAGAAATTACTGAACAAGTTTGGGCTGGGTTAGTGTGTATGCGTTGGTTTTTTTTTATTCATTTCGTTTATTTTGTATGCGTTGGTTGTTTTTTGCTAAGAGTAAAAAACTCTTATTTTTACCAACATTTTTTCTGTGTGTACGTTTACTCTGACCTGCTCCATTTGAATTCCTGCAAGCAGGTTTCTCGCATCCTATTGATATTACCAGCCCCTGAGTGCATATAAGGAGAGTGACGACACTGTCAAAATTGGAACAATGATTATTTGTCAGTGTCATTCCAAACGAGTCAAATCCATGTATTTTGAGAGGTCGTTTGTTGGTTTCGAATATTACTGACAGATAATCATGACAGTTGTCTTCACTCTCCTTACATACACTCTGACCAGCCCCATCTCAGCTTCTTGCCGCCACTCTTTTGGCCACCTTTGGTTGCAAACAATTCACACACTTGAAAACAGATTTTTACCAAATTGATGGGTTCATAAATCCGCCAAATTGAAACAAGAAATCAATTTCAGTTCAAGTTCAACTCCAAGTTCAATTCCATTACACACATTACTGCATAATGTGTCAGTCAAACCCATCGTCTTTCGATTTGTACTGGAACATTATCGGAAAGTTCAATAATAGATCGTAATAATCGAAAGAGAAAGTAAACATAGAGAGGATCATTGTTACTTGCATCCTATCGGAAATTTACTCCAGAGTAATTTATTTCCATGGTTTCTTTCAATATATATTTATTCACGCATGCTTTTGGAAAGTGTGACCGAAAAGCTGTGAAACCACTAATAAATACAATACTACTAATTTATTACCATATCAATGATTCTTCCCCCATATTATGAGTATTACTCTTTAACATAATAAGTTTTCACACCTCATTTGAATCGACCAATTCGTTCAACAGAGTCCTCATTCGTCCGAACCAGTCGTGTTTGACCTGAAACTATACCTGCAGACCTAGACCCTATACTCACTATCGTTAATAGCCCCGATCGATGCTATGCTTTCGCTTTCAATAGTTAACCTAGCGCGATTTTCACCTTTGCAATATACGACGCCATTGATCATCTGTTAATGTCAATATTATTGTTGTTTGCGGATTCGATTCGTACAATTATTGTCCTCCACCATAGACAAATTGACGGTTCCAATACAATCGAATACAATCGATGCATAAGATGGGGATGGGGTTTCTCGTAGTTGGATCTAGGAGGCGGCGGGCAAAATAAAAACTGGCGTTTGGGATCACGTTCAATCCATTGTGAAGGCATCCAAGTGACCCGGTTGTGCTAGCGGTAGACAGAACTTCATCATGATCGAAATAGTTACAACAATAAATTGCATCACGCCCCGCTGACGGCTAATTTTCAAGGTTGATTTATTGATATTTTGCAATGCAATAGGTCGACAAGAACCATAGAAAAAGCAAGGAAGTCAAAACTTGCAGGAATGTTATTGTTGGGCCCATTCTATCGGTCGGCTTTGCTATTTCATTTTTCCACTTCGGGATCTTTCTGACAGCAGATCTATGAACGATTACGGAACCACGAGGAATGATGGATGGTTTAGTGGCTGTTTCGAAATGTTGCCAAATAATGCAGTGCCAGTCTGGTTTTTACCCCAGACGAGGCTCGCGGAACGTACAAAAAAAAACAAGTCAACTTCGAATGCAACCAAGCGTTGGTTGTCAAATGCAATTAGTCGATTAAATAGATATGCCAGAATATGAGAGTATGTCAGTAATATAAAAGAACAAGACAAAAATATACTTGTGTGTCCAGTCCCGTCCAATTCCGTCGACTGACGGCGACTATCTTACACAAATCTGGATCAAATTATTTCGAAGCTGATTTTGAACTCTGGACTGGACTGGAATCCGACGCTAGCTTAGCCCTGTCACTAAGTTAGTGTCGGATTCTGATGAGATGAAGTCGAAACGCAAATTCCATAACCAATTTAGACTGGAATTGGGAATTCTGACAGGTTGATTTGATTGACCTCCGAAACGGATATGACACCACGGCCGCAGCACTACAAACATAATATTATATTAAACAGAGTTGAACTGTTTCGCCACATTCACAAATCGCCTGCCAATCCAGATTTTTAACAATTTTTGGCATTCCTTTAAATTCTGTGAATTACTGAATATCCATTGTCGTAGTTTTCGTTGCAAGTCAATCAAAGAAATCGCACCTAAACTGCTTATTTTTACAACTTTCATATATATGAGTATATATTTTTGGGATCTTTGGTTTGGAACAGTTTTTACGAAAAAATATTTTAAAACTTCAGTTTTCTGTGATTATTTCAAGTTTAGCTGTAGATCCAACAAAACGTCCTACGAAGAACGTTCGTAGAAAAACTGTTCTTTGAGAGAGTACAAAGTTAATGTAATAAAGTGGATTAAAACGCAGTTCTTTTAATTAAATGAAATTTTTTTATACATTCGCGGAGTGATTTGCCCCTAGTTCCAAATTATGCCACGCGAATTCATTTCAAATCAACCACCACACACGGTAACACCTCAGCTTACCAGCTATCTGTATCTTTCAATCAATCTAACCATCATAATCGCAGCTCTAATTCTATTAATCACGCTATGAGTCTCGTTTTAATCGAACCCCCAATTCCACTGGCACAAAAACTTACCTTGACCGTCATGATCGCAAAATCCCTCTGTTGTTCCTGTTGCTATTAGTTACTATTCCGGCGCGTACACACAATAAAAAGCCGTCCAACAACAAACCAGAACTAAGAAAAAGGTTTCAATCTGCAGCGCCTACTACACTGCACGGTTGGTGGTCGTTGATGTTTTGCACGCGCTAAATCGAGGGTTCGGTCCGACTTCAATTCTAGATCAGTTCACACACTCGCACCCGCCTCTCTAAAGCCAGAACTGTTCAGTAATAATAATTAAACCCCCAACCGGTTCTAAGACAAACTTTGCAAGATTTGTTTAATATATGTAGCCAGCTGGCAGCTGGCTGCTCTTTATCACAATTGAATTATCGTGGGACTTGTAAAGCGTCGACGATTACACACAGAAAAATGGGTGGCGCGGCGTAAAGTTTTCAGAAGCGTTTGTTCTGCACACTTTCACACGCATCGGTTGCTGTTTTACGGCGCGGGCTGTGCTAATTTAGGCACACAAGCTTTATTGGATCCAGCCAGTAATGCGGTCGTTGACTAATTGCTTCTGAACGGTGTGGCTTATGTCCGACTAGTTCTATCAGAGGGTCCAACTATGCAGCAGATCTCATCGACTGGTTGCTGCTTTGCTGCAAACTAAACGCCTTTTTTTCTACGCGCACAGGACAAGGTTCACTTAGCACTTTTCAAACACGACGGAATCACACGGTCACCAAGCAGCTCACACGCGGTACCAAACGGGCGTATGTATGTACACTCCAGCACTGGAAGCGCTCAAATGGGGATACAGAATGACTGTTTACCTTCTTTTATAATAAGTAACATAAACCTTTCGGCGTCTCACGGCTGGGCGCGAGCGAGAGGGTTCAACTTTTGTGTTTGTATCTACATATAATCATACAGCCCCGCGCCGAAAGCTCACAATTGAGGCTGAGAGGAGAGAAATTTACTTGCTTGCATCAGGAGGAAAAGCGTGACTAGTGTTTTCAATGGGAAATCAATCCCGGATTTCGCGGACTATTCCTCGGATACCATTCAGTGACACAGTTTATGAACACTGGTAAGCAAATCAACGGACTTGCGGAGAAGATTGTGTCTAAAAGATCTAAGATCTAAAACCACGGATGGCTACTGAACTTGCAGCCACCGCAAAATCCGTAAACCGAATATGCATAACAAATCATTCTCGACTCTGACCACTCCACTTCAAATTGTGTTCACGCCGCATCGTAAATGCGTTTTTTATTCATTAAAGCGCTTGGCAGAGCGGCCATACAATTCTTTGAACTTAAACCAAACCGATTTGAATAACTCGTGTAGGATCGACGAGAAACACGGCTACTCTCGTGCACATTAAACAAGGAGGATCAGTTAATTTGGTACCGGTTCAAGCCAGAGTGAGTGAAGATGTCGGCCGAAACTTCAGACAGTTATACTCATGTAGATCTAGTTGCCTGGGGGACGGAGAAATGGTAGGTAAGTCAGCACTGCAGCCAGTGACAGCTATTCTTGTCACGTATGTAGTTTTTCATTCATAGATTCCTACTCGTGTTCGCGGTCGTGCTCCGTTCTTTGCCGCGAGGTACAAATTTGTTCAATTGTTACTTTTTTCGTTCTCGCGTCGCGCAACAGTCAAACGGTTGACTGATAGCTCAGCTTTCGTGGGAGTGGAGGCATACATTTCTCGGAATATCGTTGTTCTAAGGTCCGTTAGATTGGTAGAGAAATTTTATTTTACATAAACAAAGTGCTGTGTACATGTAAAAGTCGAAACAGTACTAGGATGGCATACAGGTTAAATTGGTTTTCTATTTATTTGTAGTTTTGATGTAGAGTACATGCAACATAAGAAATAAATAAAGGAACATAAACAAAAATAAAAGAAATAATCACAAATACCCAAATAGCATTTAAGGTTTAATGTGACTTGAAGTCACTCTTCAAACTTAAATTACACTTGTAGTGTGCTATAAAACTTAAAATTTTACTTGGGTAAGAATAACCTAAAATGTTTGAATGTAAAACTAGTCGAAATAAGTTGTAATTAAGGTAAGGCTCTCATTCAAATTTTTCAACAATTTTATTCTAATACAGGTCGGACTCGATTATCCGGGGATTTCAAAAACATCTCACCCCGGATAATCGAATCAAACTTTTTTTTTGCGTTATTTTATGAATTTAAGCTTCATACGTGGAGAAATTGGAAATAAAATGATCAGGGTAAATTTTCCTATTATGGTAAATGTAAATGTACCTATTTTGGCCCTAGTCAATTTTTCAGACTTTCAGGGTGTGATTTGTATTTTCAGTTGGTTTTCATTTATTATTCATATTGGTAACGAGTTAACGGTATGTATCAGTTGTTTATAGCTGTTTGTGTAAGAATTCTAAGACAAACTTTTTAATAAGGTGTGTCTTTTGCAATACATGTCAAACTCGATTACCCGGGTCTTCAATTTTCCAATGTAAACGATTCGATTACTCGAATACCAGAAAAAAAAAATAAAACTAAGTAAACTGGGGTCGTCTGTTTCTTGGCTCCAATTTAATTTACGTGGTGGTGTTACATATCAATAGCTAACAAGTCTTTTAATCCTCATTCTAGTTAGAAGAGTGCGTGTTGCGCCCCCATAAAAAGATCCTCGTCCTTGTCCTTGTAGCATTATTTAGTTGACCAATGTCGTACCGGATTGTCAGGTAATAACTACGCGTGTAGTCTTCGCAAACTCTCCCACTCATACTTGTCACTAGCGAAGGACTACCAGGTTACGTAGATGGCGCCTCAGCGAGAAGTATTGCTATCCATTTTTGCTTGAGCTACCCAAGAATTGAAATCACCTCCAGGGATGGGCGGGTCTCTTTTGAGAATCTCGTTAACCATTTCTTGAACAACTTTTTTCTACCGCGTATAGGGTCCCACAACTATTTTTCATTAGAGCTGTTGGCGTCAAGAAACACGAAAAACCTGGTTTAATAAAGATAAGTGCTTCTTGTGCAGTGCTAGAAGCTTCTCAATATTTACCTTCCGATCTAGTTCAATTGCATGAAAAAGATAATTGGGGGATATCTAAATTAGAAAATTTTAGCAGTTTTCAATAATATTGCCAGTCTAAGAAAATATTCCAAAATTTAATTTTCACCATTAACTGAAACTATCACTGGCAGCACTGCTTCAGCGGAACCCAATCAGATTAATTGTAATAACTTCTGTTCTACTGATAATATTTATAACTTTTAGTGCTCAAATGAAAGATCTTAGTCGCTTTTATTAGCCTTACTTGTCGTTGTGTAAACTAAAAGTTATAGTCATTTGGAAACGTGGTTGTTTATCAACAAGAAGGGCGTGAGCGGGTTAAAGATGCCATTGGAATTCTGAGCAGGAATCAATTGTTGAAGGGGATAATGGGAGAAGAGCAATATTGTGTCAAAGTTCACTGGAATTCAGAGCGGGATATTTACACCGGATTTCAATGAAAATAGGACCATGATTCTAACAGTATCTGAAATAAATCATAATCTTCAGCGGAATTCTATCTTGACAAGGATTTGATCAGACATTTAAGAAGCTTTTCTCTTGAATCCTGCATAAAATTCAGAGAAAAAAAAACCATATAAATACGGACGAATATTCAATCAAAATTCTGAAATAGATTCCATTGGGATGCTAAGAAAACTTCGATCAGAATCCCGGAAAGTATCCAAACAGAATCCTGAGAAGCATGTCATCATTATCCCAAGAGATAGCCAGAAATCAACCGAGCAATGTAGGTATAATGATATTTTATGTGGCCTGTGTATTTACGTGTATCACGAGAAAAGTGTACTTTTAGTGTAAAATTAAAAAGTTGCATATTTGGCAAAACTGGTGTTAAAAACTTTGAAAAAATTATCTCTCTGATTGATTCTAATGCAAACAGTACTAGAGATATAATTCGAAGAAAAACAATTTTTTAAACAATTTGTTAAAATTAAAAGTGTTCTCATGGACTGAGGGGCTGTTCAAACGACACAACAATTTAAGTTATTATATATTGGCTCCAGGCACGGATTCAGAAAAAAAATTCTGGAGGGGTCTGAAATTTCGGTTTTAAAATGAACATTGTGCAATTCGTAACACGTAAAAACCTTAGTTAATGGATACAAGTTTTGGTTGGTCAAATTAGGTTTGAAATGATTTTAAGTTTGAAACTAACATAAACTTAAATTTAACTTAAAATTTCTCTCTGTTTTCACTTGTTGAGAAATTTTAAATTAAATTTCAAAGCGGGTCCGGACCCCCAGGACCCTCCCCCTGGATCCGCCACTGATTGGCTCTAAATGAACAATTTCTTCAAAACTGGTTCCAATCCATGCAGGTCGATTCCAAGTTTTGGTTTTTTTAGGTCACTTTGCGCGGAATAACCCATAAGCTATTTTTGGTAGGTCAAAATTTGAGAGGAGATTAATCCTAGACCCCTCAATTACCCGAAAAAATGTTCTATTGACTGCAATAATCGAATTAGCACTAAAATAAGACATTATAGTTGAAATCAGATTTTTTTTCTAAACACCCGGATAATCGAATCATTTTCCCCGGATAATCGAATCACGGATAATCGAATCCCCGGATAATCGAATCCCCGGATAATCGAGTCCGACCTGTAATTCAATTTTTTGGTCTTTTGACTTAAGTGCCAATACCTTATTTAGGACTTGGTGATATCCAACGGGAAAAAACGATCGGAAATGGTGAGTGAAGCTAAGCAATCATGTGAAAAAAATTCCCCCCAGAGGCGAGATTCGAACTCGCAACCTTTGAGACTCCGGCCCAATGCACTAACCCTTATGCTATCCCTGGGTATGGTGACATCCCAGAAATAACATATGATTATCCCACTGGCGACGGTGATCGTACCCTGCGTGCAAAGCGAGAATCACACACAACGACAGCTGATCACCCCAACACATTTGATCTATTTAATTTCCCCGCTAGATACCAAGGCCCGGGTTTTTATTATCGTCTGATGTCTAATTTTTAGTTCATTACCCATCGTACTTCGGTGGGTGACAGAGCTAATGAATTAAATAGATCAAATGTGTTGGGGTGATCAGCTGTCGTTGTGTGTGATTCTCGCTTTGCACGCAGGGTACGATCACCGTCGCCAGTGGGATAATCATATGTTATTTCTGGGATGTCACCATACCCAGGAATAGCATAAGGGTTAGTGCATTGGGCCGGAGTCTCAAAGGTTGCGAGTTCGAATCTCGCCTCTGGAGGAAATTTTTTCACATGATTGCTTAGCTTCACTCACCATTTCCGATCGTTTTTCCCCGTTGGATACCACCAAACAATTTTATTGTTTTCTTTGCATTTTTTGAAAGGCATAAGTGTCTACTATGTTGTGTTGAACCGGATTTCGATCCACGCATTCTGCAGGCCATTATTCGAATCGGCGTCCTGGCCGCCATGGGACGTCTCAGGTAGAAACCTGGTATTATGTACGTTCCCAGAATGCGTTGCGTTGCGCTATACATGTGCACTAGTCTCGAACGTATTTCACGCCATGATCTGTTTGGGGGCGCCCGGGCCGGCTTAAGACCATTAGGGGCCTCTGGGCACAATTGAACTAGGGGCCCCTGTCATTGAAAAGATGTAAACGGATGTAGGATAGTTCTCCATGACACTCTAAGACTCTTCCTAATTTGAGTCAAGTAAGTCTATAATTGAGTTTACATGGAAAAAATCATCAAAATATATGAAGGAAAAACAATGTTTTAGACTCCGCCACCAGGAAGAATTGTACTCGTAAGATGATCTGGGTAGATAAAGAAAAGTTTTTAGTAAGTGTTCTTTCTTGTTCAAAATTTCAAAAAAAATCAAAATCCCGGGCCTCCAAAGGTAGAGTTATTAGCGAAGAAAATGGTAAATCATCACATCACAGAGAAGATTCGCGTTTCAATCCAAGATTTCTTCAAAGAGACAAATTATAATGGCAATTGAACAGATAACAGGATATATGAAGCCTAGAAATAAAGGTATGGCGTGGAGTCTGCGTAATGTGAAGCGTACTGCCAGCATTGACATACGGTGATCTGACATTCATAGTTGCATGGTGTTGTTTGAGGATGTCTTTAGCTATGGAGAAATAATGAAATATGGCAGCTTCGCCGTCCACCATTTACACGTTGCCTAGGCCAGAAAAATTTCTCGTACTCCGTGATGTGTCAAGCCGGTTTTCGTAAACTAACCGAGACATTTCTTATGTCTTAAATATTTTTAAGACATCGAAGCATTCTATGTCAATAGTTGCTATTTTAGAGGACTATCAGTAAAGTATTACACTTTTTTTTCTACCGCATGCAAGTTTTGCCGAGATTTGAACAGCCGAGCACTCGGCAATCGCAGTAATAACTCGGTAATACAATTGTTTGCCGAGATTCGGGAAATATTTCGCTGAAGATCAGCAAACAAATGACACTTTTTCGAGATATCAGCATAAACATTTACTGATTATTCGGCTATACGGGAAATTTCCGGGTACAACTAAGCGTGTACAATGCGAACTACAATAAACAAAAAAAAAAAACAATAAACAATGCGAACTAAATATAGAAATAATTATTTGTTGTTAATTTTGAGCGTTTTTCGCTTGTATTACCATTAAATTTTAACCAAAGCTATATTATTGTACGACATGAGGCCAAACAATGTCGCCATTCACCTCTGATACAGAACTCCTATCCCAGTGGTGCCAACCGGGGTACGAGTCAACGCCGTTTTTGCATGGATCCGGCTGGGTTGGGTTCTCGCTACCACCCCCCCCCCCTGCTTTTATTTTGATAGCGATTGGGGTTGGAGCCCGACTCGGTTTCGTTTCGGACAGAAGCTGCCTTAGTAAAGATCTCTGGATCGTATGCTGACAGGGAAGGGGAACAAACGCCGCGTGTGTGGAACTGTTAATATATCACTCATACAAAGTAATGCTTCAGGTATTGTTGTTGCTCATTTTTTCATTTTTTTGCCGCTCAAATCGTAAATGAAATCGAGTTTTTTGCTGTAGTTTCGGTTTGTCTACTAGCCATAAATAATATTTTCAATGTTACACGGTTGCATAAGCATATTTTTTATAGCATATTTTCAATATTATTTCTTTTTTTCCCTTTGGTAGTTTCCCTTCTGTAAACGGACTTAGCTAAATCAAAATATCTACCAAGATATATTCTGATTCATTTCCCTACCTACTAATACCAATCCTATCCTGCGACCCTTGTGGATGATGCAGAGAATTCCTCGGTCATAATCAATCTTCCCATGAACATCGATAAGTTTGCACCTGTGTACAAAATGTCGTGCACACGTTCAACCTAAAACTTGCTTTGCCTTTGTGTACAGGTTCGCCTCGAACACCGAACCCAAGCGAACGATGTGCAAACTTAGGTTTAACCACCGTGTACGTACACACCGTGTGCGTACACAAGAAAGGCATACACAAAACAGAATGAGTCCAGAATAGTGATGATGAGTGATAGAAAGAGAAAACTAGTGCCAAGAACCTACGTGTACGAACGCCGCGTACGCACATGGGGATCGGTTGTGCAGACGAACATGTGTACGTGTTTTTGGTACGCAAGTTAACGATGAAGCCACGCGACTCAGGTGCTGACGTCGAAGTTCCTCGAGACAACCGGCAAACATCGCAATCGCCAAGCTAGGCATTTTTGTTAGACGACGACAACGTGCGACCCAATCGATGGCAACGTGTGACCGGATGGATGGCACCACCGCGAGGATTGCAGAGTTAGCAGTATTGAACTGTAGTTAGGGCTAATTAATTGAAATAAATTCATTCGAGGTGGAACGGTAGAGTAGTGTAGTTGTATTTTTTAAAAAGAGTATCACAAACTCTTATTCTTAACTGGAGGCTCCGGCGAGATCCATCTCGTGCCGGGAAGTGTATAAGTGTTCGAGTGACTTGTGAAAAAAATCTTACAACCTGGTCTCTAGAGCCAAGCAAAAAAGTGCAAAAATCTAAATAGTGGTGGTCCAAGGAGCCACATACAAGTTAAAAAAAAAACCCGACACAAAGCGAGAAGCGAAGACACCGTGGATTATCCCAATTGATAGTAGGGTCCGGAGTAGTGGATGCAACACAGCAGAGCAAAACGGAGCAACCCAAAATATCTGCCTCTTCTCCCCCGACACTTGGTGGAACGCCAAAAAGAAGACCGGATTAACTTATGCCGGCCGAACCGAGGACACGGTCCTATATGTAAGTACCAATAATTTTTTATCATTCTAAGTGTTAGTGACAAAAAAATCCAAGAAAATCCAGAGTACAGGTGTATAGTGAAAAAGTGTTAATTATCAATTTTCATTAAAAATAAATTTCCGTCAAAATTAGTAAGAAAAAATCTAGATTAAACTTTTACTTCAAAAAAATAATGGAGCACCCAGCCCCAATTCCTGCGGCTGCACAGTTGACCATGCAACAATTTATTGAATTAGGAAAACTACCAGATTTTATTCGTGATTTACAAAATTTTGATGGTAAGCCAACAGAACTATTAGTATGGCTTACAGATGTTGAGGGCATTTTCTGCATGTACAGAGATGCCGGAGCCACGGAAGCTCAAATTGATTTAATTGAACGCTCCGTGAGACGAAAAATTAGAGGCGAAGCAGCCGATATTCTCAATTCGAATAACATTGTGCATGATTGGGCACAAATAAAATCGACGTTGCTTCTATATTACAGGGATAAGCGTGATATAAAAACATTGGACTTCGAACTAACAACTATTAAAAAGAACTCCAATGAAAGTTTAGGCAGTTACTACTCCAGGGTGAACGAACTACTTTCATCCATAGTAGCTCAAATTCAAACGGAGGAAAAACTGTTCCTCCATGCTAATTCACACATTGACTATTTTCGAGAAAAAGCAATAGATGCATTTATTCGAGGGTTAGAAAAACCTCTGTGTCATTTACTAAAAACATTCAATCCAAAGACGTTAAACCAGGCGTATCAGTTTTGCCTAGACTACCACAATATGGATACCAGATCGGCACCCTTCCGAAATGAACATTTCACCCCAACTCCCAAACCAAGGGATTTGGAAATCAATAGGCTTCCTCCTAGACCACCTCCAAGGAGATATCCATCTCCACCAATTCCAGCCCCAAGGAATTTTCCACAGATGCCATCATTTGGCAGGCAACACTTTCAAGCCAATCCTTTCACCCAAACCAGACCTCAGTACCAGCCTAATCCATTCCAGGCACCCCCACGGCCTTGGGCTGCGAAACCATTACCGAAACCCGAGCCGATGGATATTGACCAGAGTATGAGAACACACAATGTGGACTATGGTAACAGGCCACCAATGAATCTTAAAAGACCACCGCCGATATCGGGGCAAGCATATCCGTACCCATTCAAAAAGCACGCTCATCCTATCGATACCATTTTTGAAGATCGAACAGAAGATCTCTATAATTACGAATATGATTATTACGACGATTCATATCCATATTATGATATGCAATCACCGGCAGAACCGGAACCTAAATTAGATACGCAAGAGCAAGAACCGCAGCAAGATGAGGCTACAGCCACCCATTTTTTAGAATGGAGCTCAAGTTGGTGAAACCTATATTGCTCTACATCAACTTGAAGACTACTAGTGGACAGTTCCCCTTTTTAGTAGATACAGGAGCAAACATTAACTTAATCAATCCAAAACTTGCCTGGGCCTACAAGGACAGCAGGCCGTATGATTTCAATGCCGAAGGCATCACTAGTGCTAACGGTAAATTTAACGCAACCTCTGCGATAGATATAAACTTTTTTTATCCGAAAATTAATTACGTTACTAAATTTCTGTTACATAAGTTCCATTCATTTTTCTACGGAATCATAGGGACAGAAATACTGAATGACTTGAATGCAAATATTGATTTTCCTAATAGGACTTTGACCTTGTATTCTGATAATCAGAAACTTGTCATTCCTCTCTGCGAATATTCTCAGACAAACTGTACTTCCAATAGCGTTTTTCGAACAGCTCATCTTACTGAAGAGGAGCAGAATCAACTAAGAGTTGTCCTCGACAGCTCAAAAGAAGTTTTTCATGAAACAAATGCAAAATTAACATGCTCAACAAACGTTGAGTGCACAATCAATACCACCGATGATATTCCAGTTCATCAGAAGGTATATCCTTACCCTGCTGCCTATGCAGACGAGGTAAAAAAGCAAATCAGCAAACTCCTGGAAGATGGTATTATTCGACCATCTCGTTCAGCGTGGACGGCACCAGTATGGGTTGTACCAAAGAAACCCGATGCCTCAGGAGAGAAAAAATTCCGAATGGTGATAGACTATCGGAAGGTGAACGAGAAGACAATTCCCGATAAATATCCAATGCCCGAGATTGGGTATGTTTTAGATCAGCTAAAGGGTCAAAAATACTTCACCACCCTTGATTTAGCGTCTGGATTTCACCAGATTAAAATGAGGGAGAAAGATATCGAGAAAACGGCTTTCGCCATCAACAACGGGAAATATGAGTTCACTCGAATGCCGTTCGGCTTGAAGAATGCTCCTGCGATCTTCCAGCGGGCAATTGACGACGTGCTAAGAGATCACATAGGGAAAATATGCTATGTGTACATCGATGACGTCATCGTGTTTGGAAAGACCCTAAACGAACATTTGAAAAATCTTAAAATAATTCTAGAAACACTAAATAATGCAAATCTCAAGATTCAGTTGGACAAATGCGAGTTTTTGCATTCTGAAATAGAATTTTTAGCATTTGTTATCGGTGCTGAAGGTATCAAACCTAACACTAAAAAAATTGAAGTTATCAATAGGTACCCAGAGCCTAAGAATCTCAAAGAGCTTCGTTCCTTCCTTGGAATGATGAGTTATTATCGAAGATTTGTAAAAGACTTTGCGAAAATCGCAAAACCTCTTACAAACCTTCTTCGGGGGGAAAGAAATCTCTCATCAAATAGAAAAATTTCGCTCTCGAATGATGAAAAACGATGCTTCGACAAGTTGAAGAACGTATTAAAATCGTCTGACGTTCTCATTTACCCAGACTATGGGAAACCTTTTATTCTCACAACGGACGCATCTGATTTCGCTATAGGTGCTGTCCTATCCCAAGGTGACATCGGCAAAGACAAACCGATTCACTTTGCTTCCAGAACTTTGTCTTCAACGGAAGAAAAATACTCTGTGCCAGAGAAGGAAATGTTAGCGATCTTCTGGTCTTTGCAAGTATTTAGAAACTATTTATACGGGGCGAAGTTTAAAATTCTAACTGATCACCAACCGTTAACGTTTGCTTTATCTCCAAAAAATACAAATGCAAAACTCAAAAGATGGAAGGCATATTTAGAAGAGCATGATTATGAAATAGTGTATAAGCCAGGAAAAGCAAACGTGGTGGCAGACGCCTTAAGCAGAATTGTATGCTCCCTATCAGCAACCCAACATTCAGCCGAAAATAGCGACGACTTTTATATACCTTCGACTGAATCGCCAATCAACGTATTTCGTCATCAAGTGGTAATAAAGAAAGGACCTGATAAAACAATAACAGAAACCCCATTTTCAGGATACACAAGAATTACAATTTATATAAATGAAATTAACGATGATTCATTATTACAGGTACTAAAAAACCACTTTAACTATTCTAAAGTAAATGGTTTGTTAACAGATGAGAACACAATGGGAAAAATGCAAGAGGTCTATAAAAGACATTTCGGACAACAAAATCTGTTAACGATTCGTTTCACTCAGAATATGCTTGAAGACATAACTGAGGAAGATGACCAATGGAATATCATCCGCACTGAACACTACAGAGCCCACAGAGGTGCACAGGAAAATAAACAGCAAATATTTCGAAATTATTTCTTTCCAAAATTAGCTCAAAAGGTAGGAGATTTTATCACTAACTGTCCGATTTGTCATGAGTGCAAATATGATAGAAACCCGATAAAGTTTCCTATACAAGAAACACCAATTCCAAAGGCTCCATTTGAAATAGCGCACATCGACATTATGTTTTTAGAGAGTCTTCACTTTTTGACATATGTCGACAAATTTTCAATATTCGCTCAAGTCACACAAATCGAATCAAGAGCAGCCGTCGACCTCATACCAGCAATAAAGGATATTCTCTTAAAGTACAAAGCACCAAACACACTTGTGATGGATGGTGAAAAATCCTTTATGACGGGAGAGATCATTAATTTTTACAACATACACAAAATCAACCCATATGTAACCGCCACCGGTCGGAGCGAAATGAACGGAACCGTTGAACGTTTCCACTCAACGCTCCTAGAAATTTACCGAATAACAAAAACTGAAAATCCGAATCTCTCAACTCCAGACCTGATCCAACTATCCGTACAGAAATATAATTCTTCTATTCACTCCTCCACAAATTTCACTCCTTTGGAAATAATTCTTCCCTCTCCTCGTACACCGGACATTATCGAAAAGACTTACAGAAACCTACTACGAACCCAGAAAAATGCGCTGGAACACCATAACAAAAAAAAGAAACCTGTACCGATCGAAGAAAATCAAGACGCATACGAGACGACCCGACAAAGACTTAAACACAAGAAAAGGTTCAAAAAAATAAAAATTTCGAAAGTTAACAAAAGCACAATTACGACTGACGATAACCGACGAATCCACAAAGACGACCTCAAAATTAGGAAAATATAAAACGTGACTTCTACTTCTACGTTTCAGACTACTACTGCTATTATGTATTCAACCAGACCAACTTCAATCGACACAAGATGTGACACTCGACTTACGGGACGTAGGACGTCAACCAGTCATGATCTTCGATCAAGGCGAGGCACGGATCAAACTTGACCACACATATTACATTCATCACTTCAATCTAACGACTATTAGAATGCAAGTAAAAAGCCTTAGAGATCAGTTTGAAAACTTTAGCAGAAATCAATTTTCCGACTTAATAATAGAAAAATTTAACGAAATAGATTTTGCATTAAAAAGCATAGACCCTATCAGACGTCATAAACGTTGGGATAGCTTAGGCACAGTTTGGAAATTTATAGCTGGCAGTCCAGATGCCAATGATTTGAGAATCATCAATTCTACCATAAATAATTTAATTATGAACAATAATGAGCAGATCAGGATTAACCGTGAGATAAACCTACAATTGAAGGAAGCAATGTTTGAAACGAAAAAGGCAATCAATCTGTTTAACACAAGATCAGCCGAAACTTATTCCACTAAGATTTTATTTCATTTAAACTACTTATCAAAGAAATTGAACCAGATAATTGATACAATCTTGTTAGCTAAATTAGGAATAGTAAACGAAAAAATTCTGAGCCAACGTGAAATTGATATTTTAATCAATGATTTAGCTAGGGAAAATATAACGGTTCATACTGCTCTGGAAGCAATGAATTATGCGACGACATCAGTGGCAACGAACAGTTTGGAAATTGCACTCATAATAAAAATGCCAAAACTCGACCCGAGAATATTCAACAAAATACGTCTATACCCAATCATTCACAAAAATAAGCAAATTCATATAGATCATCGATTTTATCTAACTCACAAAGACGAGATTTACTCCATAAACTCAGTCGAACCTACTATATTCGACGCAAACGAAATCAATTTGGACAATTCAACCTGCATACCGAAGTATTGAAAGGAGAACAGGCAACTTGTAATTTTACCACCAACCCAGTTGAAGGAGAAGTTATTTTTCTAGACAACCAACACTTGTTCATAAACACTATGAAAAATTTCACCCTTTCATCAAATTGTGGCCTAACAAACAGAAACCTGACCGGAGCATTCATCGTTTTCTTCAGAAATTGTCAGTTATACATCAATAATGTTTTATATAGCTCAAGAGTGAAAACCTTACCGGGAAACCCAATACAACTACCCCTAGACGGAATCGATGTGAATATGCATCGAGAGATTCTAAACATCAGCCTGGACCATTTACATAAACTCCATCTGGAAACGAGGAAGGAGCTGGATGTTATCCGGCTATCAACGAACAGTATAAAGTGGCCAACATTATCCATTTTCGGGGGAATTATGTCCCTACCTAGCTTAATCGGTATAGCATTTCTCCTTAGATTTCTCATCCATAGATCAGCTACCATAAACATACAACCTGCAGCCAGGACCACAACAGTCGAAGATCCAGTACCAGACATCCAACCTAACATTAGACGTTTGACAATCAGAGAAGTGATTCGTACGGAACCTCATCTCTCAGGAAGGACGAGTTAACGATGAAGCCACGCGACTCAGGTGCTGACGTCGAAGTTCCTCGAGACAACCGGCAAACATCGCAATCGCCAAGCTAGGCATTTTTGTTAGACGACGACAACGTGCGACCCAATCGATGGCAACGTGTGACCGGATGGATGGCACCACCGCGAGGATTGCAGAGTTAGCAGTATTGAACTGTAGTTAGGGCTAATTAATTGAAATAAATTCATTCGAGGTGGAACGGTAGAGTAGTGTAGTTGTATTTTTTAAAAAGAGTATCACAAACTCTTATTCTTAACTCGCATTAGCGCGTTCGAGTTTGCACACGAATTGTGGGTTTAAGATGAGCACAGAACTAGAGCGAACATGGTGTTCGATGTTCATTTGGGAAGTCTGGTCATAATAGTCACAAGTGTTGAACTAACATTCCTTCCCGTCCCAAAATTGACCTACATGGGCGTGGTCATCTACATTATTGATCATACTATCGTGATTTCCGGCGGTTGGAACTTTCCGGACTCGCACACGGACGACTCGTGAAAGCACAATCGAAAACGGGACGCCGATGGAATATGGCTCACGAGGCATAACTACGCACGACTAGCACTAGGCTAAACTTTTATTCGCTGTCTGTTCCTCTCGACGGTTCAATTGGGGAAGATTAGGATTTTTATTACTATTATAACTACAATTTAAACCTACGTTGTTTCAATTGAAATTTCTTACACTCTATCTTTGTAGCAAGACAACTGACTGCATTCGGTGTAAGCCTACCAACAGTGTTGAGAACTGTCATACTATAATATTGCACGTCGAGTATCCCGATCAGAATGAAATAACAAGATTAAAACAGAATGCAATTTTCATAATATATTGTGTTATAAATAAGGTCTCGTTAGTAGTTAAAATAACACAAATTTCTAACAAGTAATAACGCGAGATATAGTTTTGAAATTTTTTTTGTTATGTGTTTCTGATCGGGATGATGCACTACCCCCTAGTACACTGATAGAATATATTCGTAAATCGTTATGAATTTTCATACAATTTACGAATTTTTCGTTCATATGATGTATCATTCGTAGTTCTATTGAAACACTTTGATTTTTTATTACGAGTTTTACGTGAAAACCACGAAACGATATTCGTTGGCTTATTACGAAAAGGCTACATTAGGCAACCAAATTGTTCGCTGCTATATACGAAAGTCTTTATAATATTTACGAGCACCATTCGTCAAACCGTCAACTTCAGAAGAGCTTCAATAGAGGTAGAATATGGGGTCCTTGTTGCTATACGTCAGATAATTCTTGATCATCACGACGGTCTCGGTCTGACTATTTAGTAACAGTATCCGTGTCCGCCGATTTCAGGAAGATTTCCTGAACTTCTTTTGCTTTCAGTTGATCTAGAATCTGGAGCAGTACGGATTCAGTTGAGCCATCGCGAACTGCTCCTTGGTTCCATATGAATAAGTTGGAGTTTTTCTCTGCCGGAGCAATGTCAAAATTATATGCTCTTGTATACGAAAACTTCTCTAAGATGAACGAAATTAATTCGTTCGACTAACGAAATCGTTCGGAATATACACAAACGTTTATTAAAATAAACAAAACATTTCGATTCATTCACGAAAAATAATGTTGTTATCAACGATAACATTCGTGCAGTATACACCAAATATGTGAAATTTATGAAAGCTTTCGTTCACCAAGCGGCCTTTCTTGTTCGTGAAATGAACGAAACCTACTATTTACAATGCACGGAAATACTTCGTTGCAGAAAACGACGAATGAATTCGTGCATTGCATGATCAATTTCATTATATCCACGAATTTATATTATCAGTGTATCATACAATTGGTTCATTATGCAATTTCAAAAGGCTTTGATCAATCACTGTGTTGCTAAACTGTATTTTCACTAAATTTTAAGCACTTTTCTGAACTTTTCTGCAGCTAAAGAATGTCCTATCTGCCAAAAACGATATGATGTACAACATTCCTGATGTGATGAAATTGGATAGAGTCGACATCCATCTTCAGAAAATATTCTCTTCCAATCAACATTCCATTTCACCGAATATTGCATCCTCGCTGTAGTAATAGAAACAACTGCTACACATTTGACACAATTAGGCTGTGCATGCTGACGAAGTCGACCGATAAATCGACATAAAATGACATCTACTGTGAGCCGTGTTTACCAACACTGCTATTAAGCTGTGATGCAATGTTGGCAAATACGGCACTCAGCAAATGTCAATTTATGTCGATTTGCGTCAGCGTGCACAAACTAATGTACAGGCTTAAAGTAAAAAAAGTTGCAAAAGCATAAAAATGAAGATAAGAAAAGTAAAACATGATCAATTGTATGTGTAAAAATAATAATCATTACGACCCAAGTGCAAATATTTTCAATCAGGCTTAATGTCTCGCACATTCGTATTGTGCACCGTACAGGTTTATGTACATCGTGCACTCGCAGACTCATTAATCTCTCGCATTCTTGCATGCTCACGAAACTGAGGGCCATTGTTTTCCTGTGCCCCATTTGCAGCAAAGCGCCACAGTAATTTTGTGTAACCCGAAGCCATCATTGATTTGCGACTTGCGATAATTGATTCATAAAATAGATAAAAACATCCATGGGAATAAGCTCAAACTGATTAAAAACATGTAGGATTTACTCAGTCTATCTTCTCATCTCGTTCAGAGCAGAAGCAAAAACCTATAATCTGTAACTACCAGTAAGCAAGCAATAAACTTTACCCACCCCGCTTTGTTTTTAATCCACACGAATAGTACAGTATCGTTGCATTCCGCTGCGTAGTGGTATGAATTAGCCACTGAAAATAAAAGTACACGTACTTCAGCATAACACTATTTCGAATAACGCTAAGAAAACCCTCGTTAGACCTACCGTGCAGGATATGGAAAAGATAGTAAAAGGCAGGAGTTCGATGCAGCACGTGACTTACACACAATTGCATCACGCGAGAAACTGTGCTTTCATAACGCCCAGAAGATTAGCCCAAGCAGAAAATTAAATATATCACACTTTTCCTAATACTCCTGATCGGTAAATCCTGTGTCGTCCAGCCAAACTTACCAGAATTCCGCCGAATTTGCTCTTTCATTCGTTGAATGTATTCCGGTCTTGTGACGGTGCATTTACGGGTAGGTTTGAGTGGCAATTCCCAAGAACCGGTTTCTTTGTATTGTTTGGTAGTTCGAAAGATAAGTCATTTATTTATTCCAAGTGGTTTCAGCTAGAACAGGGGTGAAAATCTTTTGAAAACTGGCGTATCACGAGTATCCTCGTATCGCGATCATGATTACCACGAGTCTCAAACGAATGAAAATTCAAAACAAACTTGCAAGCCGGCCGCTGTGACATTGAAATATACTATAAAGTACAAATATGCAAATATGTGTGTAATTAACTGTCAGTAAAAAAAGACGGACGAATATTGTGAGGCAAATTGTATATTTTGACATTTTACTCTACTCGCTACTACAAATTTTCTGGCGGCTGAAATGGATTTGATTGTTTTCCGTGTATCTCTAACATACGGCGGTTCCTGTTTGGCTTAAGCTTAAAATTGTTTTTTAAACAATTCGCGTATTGTCGCTTATATTTTGTTTGTCTAGTGAACTTTATTTGGCCAACGAATGAAGGAAATTATGGAATTGTGTGTTAATATACAGTCGTGATTCGCTGGTTGGACACATTTTTACTGGACGGCTTTTTAGTTGGACCTCCGCTAGTTGGACAATTGTCCAACTAAAAAGAATCTGAATGTCAAAATCTTATGTCAAATTTACTTTGACAATCAATCTGACCATTATTAGAGATGTGAATAGATGCAATTACACTACTAACGTCTCCTTTGGAGAGTTTTTGACATCTGTCAGTCAGTCCAACTAACGAATCAAATTCGTTGGTAAGTTTTGTTGTGCAATACCAATTTCAATTTTTCCTTGTGTATGGTGGTGATTACCTAGTATCCAGATAAGTTTATTTGGGTACCTACATAGTGATGCCGAAAATAAGTATTGTTTATAATTTTCATAGAGGCAATTAAGGACGCCAATCACCCAATTGTTGCATTTGAAATAGCCCCCAATTTGCCGACAAATTGAAGGGCAATTAGCACATCCGAGTTGGTAAATAGACCCCCGTTAGCCAGCTAGTTGCCCTTTTCGACTGCGGGCTGTTCCAAAACTACCCACTGAGACGTCCAAAAATTTGTTTCAAAATCGTTCAACACGGGTCCAACGATGGACGTTCGTTGAACGGTTATTTGGACGTTGTCCAAATTGGTCCAACGAACGTCCTTCATTGGACAATTTTGAAACCAACCGTTCTTAGAGGGTACACACGTTTGAAACACTGATAGAAATTACCATCCTGTCATCGGGTGGTAGTGGAAATGGTTGAAAATTTATAGTAACTTAGAAAAATTTGAGAATATGATGTAACTTAGAAGAAAAAAAGTAAGAGATTTGAGCCGACATTCTAACTGGATGGTACCAGAATTTCGGCTCAAATGGCACAACAGTTTCTCAAATCGGGGTCGGTCATTTTGCGGCCAGATTTTTGGCTAGTCTAACTTGGTCGTCCGGTATACTCTTCTTCCCTTCGTAGCAGTTTCGATGATTTTCAAACATCCATTTATTAGGGGGGGGGGTGGGAATTAACCCACTGAGAAGCACAATTTTTTTTTCAATATCGTCCAACTCAGGTCCGGCGCCTGTTGAACGATTTGTTGGACGTTGCCCAACGGTCCAACGAATGACCTGCATGGGACGATTTTGAACCATCGATTTCATAAGCGGTTTCCCGGCTTCCGGGTCGTTCTTGTTCAAATCTCGATCGAAAGATTACGACCACGCATTCGCCTGTGTCCGTCCGCCGGAGTTTCGGCTGAAATCAGCAGGAAATTATGTATAATTTTGGCAGAAAACGTTTCACCCACCCGAAATCCAGATGACTAAGATCGATTGGTTTCAAAATTATTCAATCAGGGACCAACCAACGACACGACTAAACACTGCTGTTTCAAAACTGTATCGCAAATATGACTACCCCTCAGTGACTCAGGTAACTGGTACTGTCAAATTTGATATTTGATTAGAAAAGCATGAAACCAGCAACACTGATGAATTTATTGTTATTTTTTCAAAACAACTTATAGTTACCGTAACAACCCCTAGTTACGCTTTATTGTAGCAGAACATTTGATAAACAAAGCGTAAAACTTTTCTCCTTGGATCGTTTGATGACGTTCGACAGATTTTTAAAAATTTGGGGAACTACTGGACAAGGGACCAAGCAAGTCGTACATATTAAGAACTCTTTACTGAAGTCAGTGAATATAGTGAAGTGTAACCAACTACATTCATCATTCGCAGATGATTGAAGCAAATCAGGATCATTTTGCCGAACAACGTTCGCTTCGACAAAGTTCGTCTCCCTTCAGCAACACTCCAAGATCTTTTTTGAAAAAATGCTAAAAAGAGCTTCGACACTAATTCTACGTTTTATTACCCAGATCCCGGAACATCGAAATCCTCAAGTGTCCCTATGTTTCAACCGGAAATTCAACTTAGTGTGGGGTTGATGAAATTTGCTGACATCTTGGAGTGGATATTCATAGCTTCCAAAATTCCTGCCAACCCGCACAAGAGTCCTACTGCATGATTGCAGTACTCTCACCTTTGTGCCTGCACAAACTGACCGTGGTTATTCGAAGCTGCAGTGTTGGAAATTTAAAACAGAGCATCCTGGAAGTCTAGCTCATTCTTAAAGATTTATGAAAATCATATGGCGTCCCGGTTGGTGATGTCTTAACAATTCGAAAATTTAGTTGATGTTGATCTACCGGCTGCCATAAAGCTGCAAGTTTTGTGTTCTACTTTCCCGGGACATCGTTGTCCTCCCTTTCACCCCTATACTTGATATTGTTGTTACTCTGAAACCAAACCCTCAGTAAATGTATTCCCAAGCATAATCGGATTCTCTTACAATAAACAAATTAGAATCTATTTCGTCTAATTTTAATTCCAAGCAGTACTTTTTCGCTAAACAGAATGCCTACCTCCATTGGTAGTTCATAATAATGGTAGCTCTGTCGAAGTTAACCTGAAAATGATTCTAAATTTTATCAGATATATAACACAATAGTCAGAACTTACCGCTCCGTTATCAATAGTTATTTAAATATATTTTACAATCCATGGAACATACCATAGCTGATTCGGGTCAACACACCGGGAAATAGTGAGACGTGTGAAATTAATTTTTCCGGTAACTAGGCATCTGTCCACAGTAAACATAACATGGTTGCTATATACAGCAACTGAGAATCAATTAGGTTTTACACCAACCGACATAACCCTACAAAATGAGCCGGATGAACTTCGTTTGACAGTTCTCGGTGGTTTGTTTACATGAATGTTACGTGAGTTCGAATGGAACAGATGGACACCCGTTGCACTCGCACTCACGCAAGTGACAAAGTAAACAAACCACCGAGAATTGTCAAACATGAACTTCATTCATCATGAGTTCATTTGTGTCGTCATCTTGTAAAACTCAATAAACAAAGAAGTGTTGCTGGAGAAATTATTTTTACGTTAGAATCAAGGGGTCACTCAATGCACTGGTAAATGTTGGTAAATGACTCGAACACTTTTTCTTCGAAATGTTTCATTAAGTTTCAGGTCGTGTCGTTGGCAGGCATGGGAAAAATCATTTCACGAATCGATCAATTTGAAATCATCCACCAACATGCTCTTACTGTGAAACCCGATCTCGGCAACCCTTCTTGTGCTGAGTTACGCGTTCATGCGAAAGCGAGAAGCAAAACACAAAACTGAAAAAAGTGTCAGCGCCCGACTATGATTCATTCACCTTCGCATACGTAGTGTTTTGAATGAAAGCAGAAAGGATCGCAAATGAATGCATTCTTTCATTCACAAAGATTCATTTCAAAACATTCACCGGATCGTTCAAATAAAAAAACATGTCGTTCTTGTTTATAGACCTATGAAATTTTCACTTGGTGATCTCTTATTGTTGAGTAAGTAGTTTGCAATGTGCTGGTGAAAAAAATAACTTCTTAAAACGATTCCGTGCATATCACAATATCAATTTCAAGTGGATTGTAGTGCAATCTACTTGTCACCATGATTATAATGTACATTTGCACTATAAAGTTGACCTAACCCAACCAGAGAATACAATGTCACATTCATTTGTGAACTAAAAGTTGATTCACTTGTGAATGTTTACAGTACAATCTTCCGATTCAATCCGCGTATGAAGAACACGATCTTCTTCATTCAACATAGTACGTGTCATTCTTTTACCTGGCTCACATATTCGGAAGTTCATCTCTACCTACGTTCAGATGTGTTCTTTTGGAGAGTTTTAGTTGGATCGTGAATGAACGATTGGCTGCTGTCAAAGCAATGAACGGATTCGCCAAGAATCATGCGAATGAATGATAATTCCCATCCCTGGTCGTTGGACCAACGTTGGACGACGTCCAAATAACCGTTCAACAAATGTCCGTCGATGGAACCGTGTTGAACGATTTTCAAACAATTTTTTGGGCTTCTGAGTGAGTGGGTTAGGTTAAATGCCATGTTAACCAAGTAGGTTTTATTCTCAGGTGATACGATCCTCAAAAATGCCGATCAGCCATATTGGTTTTAGAAACGACGGTTAACAACATTGTTTACTAGTTATTATTGCTTGTGGCACTAAAAACAAAATTCTAACCGCACTGCACACTTACTATTCTTCTATGAAATTCTTCTCATTGACAGGTTAGTTCGACTTGTCTGTCTATAAAAGTACCATCTCTATCACTTAAAATACATGTGTTTTGACAGCTCGCAGTTATCAGTAGCTGTTTGATCACTCGCACTTTGAAAGTGCGGAATCCAGGTTGGTGCGAAGTGCGCAATATAATATGCATCTCCTTTTATGTTTGCTCGGTACGTAAACACCCAGTAAAGTTCAGCCGGAAATGAACTGGAATTCTGGCTGGTTCCAGTTCGTATTCCGGCTCCAGTGCAACAACCGATTCTAACTAGAATCGGTTGTTGCACTGGTTGTGACCTTAACTGGGCAAAGTTGTTCGCGCTGTCATTCTTCTTCCCCGCAGCCTGCTGCACGCTTAGGCTACATCCATAAATGACGTAGCATGAGTGATTTTAAACACCCCCTTGACCGTCATCATTTCGCACAAACATCTAAATACCCCTGGTATTTACGTAGATTGACGGTAACCCTTGTCAACGAAAATTTTTGTCCTCCCCCTTGTCAACGAAATTTTTTTTTTAAATAAAACGCGATGTAGTTAGATGAAACGGCTAAGGTCAACTCCTATTCCCCTTTACAAAAGCTACGTAGCATGAGACATGACCCCTACTACCCTTTCGTCTCATATCATCACAAAATACAAACACCCCTCCCTCCCCCATATAATGCTACGTCATTTATGGATGATCCCTTACCACACTCCTCGTCTAGTTACGCCAAAGACGAAACACCTTAGAGCTTCAACGGCCAATTTCTTCACTTGGTTGGAAACCGGTTTTCGGCTAATTGGTCACCAGTGACCTGAAAACTGGTTTTCAGCGAAAACCGGTTTTTATCCAGTGAAGAAATTGGCCGTAGGCACCTTGTGAGTGTGAGCTTCACTAGATAATTTTACGCAGTCGTACATGCACTGGTTTTGCACTTTCGAGCAGAGGTGTCAATAGACCAACGTAGCTTCCGGTGCACACCATCAGTCGAATTCGATTCTGACAATTTTCCACCCTTTAGAGCTAATCCCAAGTCCATCAAATGCCGGTTATGAAGGTGGTAAAAAAATATTTCATCCTAGGTAGCGTTACAGTAATCCTGTCTGTAAATTGAATGTAGATTGCGCAAATTCCTTCTGATGGAAAAACTGAATTTCTTTTTCACGATATGCGTGCCCCTAGTAGCGTTTCTAGTTTGGAGCAAAAATAGCCCAGACACAAACCCTGTTTTCACCAAGTAGTGTGAACTGGCCCTGTTGTCGCTGCAATCAAGTAAATGAGTGTAGCGCTGTTCATTCAAGTGACGGATAGATGCAGGCCAATCAAGTGCATCTACTGCAGCGCTGCTCAAGCGGCTCCTAGGAAAAGGTTGTTTAAAAAACATCCAATCGGGATTTGTCTCCCAACTATAATAATTATATAATCGTTCATCAGGCGCCCAATGTGTGTCAACCGTGTTGAACAATTTCATTGAAAACAGACTCAAATATCACTGTGTGATATATCATTTTTATTATTTGATTTATTTCATTTATTCTGCGCAGGGGTTCTGAAATTTCTATTTTGCAATGAATATTACGCTGGTTTGATTTAAAAAGATTTTGAAAACTTTTTAAAATGGATACCAATTTAAAAGTCTTTAACAAATATAATATTTCGGGGAAGTGATTAGGATCCTCAAAGCAATCGCCCTGTACCAGATAAACAATTGCCATTCAACATTGCTCTTTACAATGTTTGTATGAAAAGCCGCTGAATAAAAGTTAGGGAAATAAAAAAATTAAAATATTTGAGATATTACATCAATATTACACATGAGCGAATTACCGTCGAGAGACATGAATTTCCACCTGGAAAGGTATTTTGACCAATTTCTATTAATCGTGCGCAAATTTCAGTTTTTCTTGAACAAAACTTTTCAAAATGACATTCTTTCATGAAATAAGGGCCCAAAATTGTTTATACAACTCTAATTTTGGAGAAGAAAACTACAAAAAGTAAACAGGGTTCTTTACCCTTTGTTTTTCTGTGTTATAGTTGAACAACATCGGAAAATTCGAAAAAGCTTTTCCACACCGTTTGCTAATACTTCATCAGCTTGTAGGGCATGTTACAAACAGTACTGCTGATTGAGTCCAATGAAGATCTAGTAAATGGTGTAACAAATTGTTTATTTTGTCGTTTTCTGAACCATTCTCAGTTCAGCCTTAATTACAATGGATATCGTTGCTAGGCCTTTAAAATGCCTGCATTTCAGATGTGGATTTAAAATAGGCAACATTACACGACCTGCCAAACGTAGCGAACAGGATTCTTAACGTTCCCATAGTGCATTGTCATGAAGATAGAATTGAATAAAACATTAAAATTAGAAACAGTATTGAATCACCCGAACAGCTCCGGGAATAAAACTGTTGTCAGGTACAGCCATTTTTTTTCTCTCCCGTATATCACCAACCGTATCAACATTAACCACTCAAACGCAAAGTAGAGGTACCTACGTTATATGGAAAGTGAAACACTTTTTTTCCCGCCCGGTAACAAAGTACATATATAACTCTGAACTATATCCCGTGAAAAACCCCACCCGACCCGAACCGTGTAAAACCTAATGCGATGTGGTGAGATGGGAACAAAGCAATCGGGTACAAATTTTATAACAGTAGCAGAAGCAGTGTAAGTATGTACCAACCGTGATAAATGGAAATGTGGAAATCGCAGAGCTCCGCCCCCTGGCAGTGAGACGGGAACGAGAGTGAAAGAGTAAGACGGTCTATGGATGCAAGTGGTTGCGCGGTTTCGTTCGCTCTTTGTGCTACTGTGGAACGGCTGGCTGTATTAGTGTTAGGGAGCAGATATGGTTTTCGCGTGTTGTATTGCAGCTGGACAGCTGTTTGAATCCGGATCGGATTCGTTGAGCATCGGATGACTGTTTCAAGCTGTTCGGTGAATTGGTGGGCTGTTTTTAAGGTTATAACTCTTTCGGATTGAATAAATTAACAGGGTTTTTTTGTATTGTATTTTTGTTTCTGTTTTGCTTTGTAATAAGAATACTTGGAAATTTTGTGAATATTTGCCTCCATAGTTATTGAAGGACGCAAACTGATAAAATTTACAATGAATCATTATTTGATTGCATACGGTTTCTTTTTATTTAAAAATGTCAACCTTCTGAAGTATGAAGCAATGCTGATTTTTGGGTTCCCCGCGAAAGACAAATGAAAAAAGTACGTTTTATTCTCAGCATTTTTTATGATCACGAAATGATAGATGAATGAACTGTGCTATACTGCTATATATTGTGTATAATAAATCAGAAAACAGCTTGATCTTGATTGTCAATTTGTACTTAAATTGACAATACGGGAGGTGGGGTAGCCAGGAATACAGATTTTGTCCAAACAAACATTTCATGGTTTTGTAAACGTTTTAACAGTAAGTCTATTTGAATTAAGGGACCACTTCAACAAAAATCACCTTAAAAGATAATAGTCTAGGAACACCGCTGGTTGCTGTGATGTTCAATTTCTACAAAATTCTGGCCTACATTTGAAAAGGTCCTCTTATGCGTTAAACTCATCTAATGTCTATTACATGCACAATTATTAGAGGTTTAGTTAATATTTCAGTTCGTTTTTGTAATATGCGATCAGAAGGAGTTATATTTTTTCGCGAAAGAAAAGCTCTACTTCCTCCATACATTTGTTATGTATGTACCAGGAGCAATGGATGGCAGTCGAAAGGAAAAATCCCAAACGAATTTTTTACAAGAGCGATTTTATGTTCTGACCAGTGCTTTGCTTTATTTTCTAAACCCCGTTTGCTCAAAATTGTCCGCTGTTGTTGATTATCAAAAAAATTTACAATACGCTTAGGTAAAGTGACTAATCGTTTTCAGGATGAATGCGGGTCGTGCTCAAAAAGCATATTCACGATGCGCGCTTCCCAAATATTGCACAACTTGTGTAAGACCGAGAAACTATTCATAAGGATTCATGACCTGGCTCACATTAGAAGGCCAAAAGGGCACCACGATAATCAGAATAAATTGGCTCCCTTTGCACATTCCTCACGAATCTCGGAGACAGCATAACTCAAAACTTTTACGAGTAGTTTGAACAATATGACTGCAATACGGGTATTTTGCTTTCAGGACGTTTTACCATGCGGAATAAGATATTAAAATCCGGGACTATCGTGCCTGATTCGGGACGTCTGGTCACTTTACTATAAGGATATTCTAGTCATATTTTCGTTTTTGACATTGAATTACTCCGGTGTAATCGGTGATAAACTCACTCAAACTTTCCTTTATAGCGTAAGCCATCAACTGAATAAACTCGACCAAAGTAGGAATCAAACATTCCAGAATTTTAGACTCAGGCGTTGTCGGTTTATTTGCAATCCATGGAGCCGACAATAGTTTCTTAGCAAGAGATCCACCCAAGATACATGAGAAGAAGGGATAGCTAAGGAACAATAAGGTCGCTGACAACGATCAACTGCCATGTATTTTATTCAAAGGCGTGGGAGAGGTATTGGCTCCATAGAAAATTACCCCAGAATAAAGATCATTTTCTATCAAAGAAAGGTATTTGCTAAACCCGGAGCAGACTTTACAGAGGGATATGATGGAAGCAGTATTGCACAATACCTCAACCGTCACAATGCTGAATGTATTATAATAAATTTGCTAGTGCATAACCAATACTAATTATGCTAATCCCTTTTCAATTAGTTTGCTGGATATATAGTTTGACAAGCCGTATTCATCAACAAACAGGGGAAATTACTACTACCCGGCCTTGAGAAAAACTCTTCCGATACCACATTGTTGCCAAAGTCAATGTAAACAAATGGCAATTGTCCTTTTTTGTTTCGGGGAGGAAATTCTGGTCCACAGGTCGTCTATGCGTATACTCCAGGTTGGAATACGTCCCCTTTTTTATCGTGAAGGGATCAAGGTAAGTTGGATATCATCAATACTAGAGTATCGAAGATAGGCGGTCCAAAAGAGAAAAGAGTTTGAGAATCTAATACTGTTCGATCGGTACTGAGCTCTGAATATTTTGGACAGGATATCTTCGAATCAGACAAGTTCATTAAACCGCTCTCTATTTCTTATTGTTTCTTGCTATTTATTACAGCGATAAAGGCGCTATGAATACGCTCCTCACTCTAATAACCTAGGAATGAGCGTTTTTGTGAACTTCCCAATAAGCCACAGTTGATTTTGAAGTGGTCCGTTAAGCTGAACATTGATTATTATTCAGTCTACTAGCTTTAAAAAAATTAAATCATTCTTCTGTAATATCAAATGTCATCAAAATCTGCGAATAAAACCAGTGCACAAATTTGTTTTGTTCAGTGAGGCTCAGATAGAGAGCCAACAATCTTCAAGCAAAACAGCTGTACATTGACAGTCTGCTATGCAATTTGTTATTTTTTCATCTTTAAATTTTCCTTTTTGTTGTCACATTGTAACAGGTAGAGAAAGGCTCCTCTACTGTGTCACTCTTTGCTCTATGGGAAAATCATATTAGCAACTGTCATTCCATGTGTACGTTGAATTTCTTAGAGTAGTTCAACTGGGTTCTCGGAAGGGCTGTCTGTCAAAATCACTCACTACAGTTGCAGACGAAACGGGAACTGCCACCCACTAAAATATCGCTTAAGGCCAATCGCAGGAGGGCATGATTCTGATTGTGGTATTGAGTGTACGGATCCGGATGTACGGCCGTAGGGGCTGTGAAAACGCATGGGAATGAGCGTTTTTTTGTTCGCGCTTGAGTCCGCGTTTATTAGATTATAAGTGTTCACAACACCATCAAGGCGTTTGGATGATAGCGGTTGCATGTTCGTCTTTGTGTATCATCACGAAAGGCTGGAGCGTTTGTATGTTACCATGTTTAATAGCATGGGCGTTGGTATGTCGCATATGCTAGCGTGTATTAAGTCGATTTTAAATCCTTGTGACAATAGACCTTTCTCGTCCGACCTAACCCCCTTTTTTCTTATTTTTATTCAAAAGACTACACATTTTTAAGAATATTTCCGCTGAAATGAGACTTTTTAGAGCTATCGTGATTTTTTAATGATTTTTTTAAATTTGAAAAATGCAAGAATGTTGAGTATTTTTTTCACCTTTGCAAGAATGGTGGGACTCAAAATATGTGTTTGGGCAGCACTGTTTTGTATATTTTTGCTTGGCTTCCTGGCAACGCGGCAAATGAAGTGGTGAGTCGCGGTACAAAGTTCATTGGTTATGTAAACAAACTAAAGTGAACCTCTCGGTGGAGAACGTTGCATGGTAATGTTTAACCTTACTTTTTTGACAGTCCAAAGAGATTATTTACATGATCTTGGAATTTTTGTTGATTCGATCATAGTATGAGAAACTTGGTTTGGTTCGCTGCCAAATGTTAACACTTTCCCAACAAGGTCGCTCAGCTGTATTTTTTAATTGATGTCGGCATCATACATTTTTCCGTTAAATTTAACATTTTTACTTTTCTTGTACATGATTCATTGAAGAAGCAAGGAATTTCTAGCCAAACATTTGAAAAAGGCCTACTGCCAAATGCAAACAAATCGAATTTTGATGTTCTCTATTAAAATCCTGGGACAGAACCTGTGGATAGATGTTTTCTTTTTCTTTTTTCTGTTCATTTTATCTCTTGTCTTGCATAGCCACTCTTTCTTCCTCACATATTTTAAATTGACTGGCTACATTTGACAGTCCCCCCTGACTGCATTTGACGGTTCCCTTTGGCTGCATTTGACAGCTCCCCCTGGCTACAATTGACATTAGGTTTTTTCGTATCCACACGTTCCTTCGCAGTAAAAAACTATCTATCTGGCCATGTACATAAACATAACGCAACAATGGATTATGAAGAATTTTGATAATGATTTTATAACAAATTATAAAAGAGCCCGGCTGATATAAATGTCCTAACTAGCAATACACTTATTATAAAATGATTATAAAGGATTATTGTAACTGATTCCAAAAGGATTATAAAGGCAGTGAAATACGTACTCAATGAATTAAGGGGTGTGTCTGATGTAATCAATATGCGCAATCAAACTAAATAAAACAGTATTCAATTTTTAAATAGAATTATAATGAATTCGACCAAAACTTCTTTTGCCTTTTCTCATTTTCAAATGTTTGGGTAGAATTTAGATTATTTTATCGTTGTTGCGATCAATTTCGTTTGGTTTGTTTTGTTCACAATGTTAGTCGCAGAGCATTTTGGTGATCTATGGCAATTGATGACCTTTACACCCCATACTAGGTCCGCTCCTGTTGCAGCTGTTTCGCCCTGTCCGGCATCGAGTCAACCGATGGTCCAACCTGCGCCGCACTCGTCTGTCGCTATGTCAATGACAGGGACTTGGATTAAAGGCCAAAATTTCAGTTACGGTTGGTGGAGTTGCTGCAATCGGTTTGCCTTCGGCCACGTTGGACATTCGGCTAACGGGAATATTCAGCGATTCCGATTCGAAGGAAGTAGCGCCAGTAGCAGACTGCTTCGGTTCAGCAATACGCTCCGGTATCGGACGAAGCAAACACTCCGACAGGACGAAGGTTTCAACGAGGGGCTCAGGCATAAGTAGCAGAGTCCTTGCACTTCCTACTTGTCGAGTGAACATTTTCGACGAAACCACTGCCCCTCTCGCCAAGTTTGATCACCGTAATAAGTGCGACGTCAGCGGTATAGTGCCAGGATTAGTCGAGAACAGTGCCAGGACTGACTTGCCAAGAGCTACAAGATTAAATAGCAATGCGTTTTTAAAGTGATCATAGTATAACGTAGAGGCTTTAGCCAGATGATTTATTCAGCAGAATAAGATAGCAAAATTACCCAAAACATAAGACCTGGCTGCCGAAGTGAATCCACACACATCATCACCTACAGAGGCAAGCAATATTGGAACGCAGCGAAATTCCTCACAATGAATTGATCTCGTTAGGTGAAATTCCAGGAAGTACAATTTTCATAGCACAATTTAGTCGACCGAAATTGTAGTCCTCAGTCGAGAGAGAGACTGATAGAGTAGCAGCAGCTAGGAATTTTCTTTCGAAAGCTAGCAGCGGTTTCGCGTATCCTGCGCTAAGTAGAGAGCGTTAAGACAGATCTCCGAAACATGTCAAGTGCTATCAGATGAGAAAAAACGTCGCATCTATGACCAGTACGACAAGGACGGTCTGCTGACCAACGGTTCCGTCCGGTACCACCATAACACACGGCACCGGCGACACAAATATATTCACAACATACTAATTACTTATCCTTCCGAAAAAGTAAATAAATTGACTATGCAATTTATCATTCGCTGCCTAGTTATTTCCTGCCAATTTGAACACGACAGCAGTTGCAGAAAGCTTTATTGCGGTGCAAAAATGATGGCAACTCGGGATATAATATAAATTTACATATAATTTCTCCTCCCTGATATTCTTCCAGAATGTATAATGCTCTGCATTCTTATCACTCCTATCAAATCCTTCTTACTCCTTATCGTCAGTGCCGAGCACTGTTTTGCATTTGCCGGCTAAATCAACGACAATGCGATAATCGTCAATCGACGAAACTTTTGCTGTAATGGAACTTGAACACGAATAATAAATAATTGTTCCATTCGAAAGCGATAACCTTGTTGTCCTCATGTTTGCAGCTATCATACGCTGGTAGGCATTCTGACTTATGGAAACGTTTTTCGGTATGGGCATTGAACGATCATTTCAACAACTTATCATCGACCGAATTCGTTACCTATAAAGTTCAGGTAAACTTCACCACCTAAAAATGAGTAATAAATCGGATCATCTTGTTAGGGCTTAACCCACGAGCAAACAAACAAATGTGTACAAATCCTTATCCATCATCCAGAAAGCAATCGTTTTATAGCCCAATGCTTGATCTTACGATTCAGCATATGCCACCGGGTTTTGCTTCCAGCGCCGATTGGTTAATGTATGAACCAGGGGTGACATTACGCATCTCGAAACGAAAGGTTTATTGTGTTCAAGCTTGTGTGAAAAGGTCGATTCGAATTGGTTGCATAATGTGGCACCAGGTTCCCATTGTTCCAATCCTCATCCCTCTTGAGCTGATAGTCTTTCAAAGAGCATCGAAAGTATTCAAGTAATGTAAATTTTAAAAGTCCATGTAAACAAGTCTTAGGTAAACAAGCACACTGAACTGTCAGAAAAGTGAGGTTATACATTTTCATACAATGCTCTATGTTTTTGACAGGTATATGAATGAATCATTTCAGCATCAGTGATGCCAGGTCTATTTAAACAATAGCCTGCAGTGAAAATATAAAAGTCTGCAGATTGCTACAAAAATCTTCAATAAATTTGACATAGAAATGTAGTATGTATTTATTTTAAATGATCAAAAATGTTGAAGGCTTGTGTATAAATTGGCTGGCATAGGCTTTGTTCTGCTAAATATTTGTAATCTGCAAAACATCTGCAGTGAAAATGCAAAATCTGCAGATCTGGCATCCTTTTAGTATTCCCCACAGGAAATTCATCCAAATGGTGTAAAAATACGGGGAAACAAGGCAAGATAGGTATTCAGAATATGGGGTTAAATGAGCAGCTTGCACTATTTTTTATTTTTTCAATAGTTAGAGGTACCAAATCATCGCGGCAATCAGCAGTAACGAATTGGGGATAAAAAAGGAAGCATCCTATCATATAAAAAATTTTGACGAGAAAGGTCTATTCACATATTCGCGTGTGTTCTTGAATGATGGCGCTAATCTGATACTTAATATTCAGTGTACGGATCAGATGCTAGAAGAGAGTGAGTTCCTCCATATCGCGATAGTTCCAGGTCACGATGGCATGGAACGTGTTGTCTAGTGGATATGAGCGATTCATGATCGCGCAAACACGGGCGTTTTTGTAAGTTAACACTCGAGGACGCATTTGAAACTTTATAAGTGCTAAAACGTTCACTTTATCACCAAGGTGTCATCATGTTTTCGAGATCGCGAGCGCACAGTGCACAGTGGCGGATTTCCCTAAAAACCTGGCCAAAAGACGAAAATGTTTTGATTGACCTGCGATTTTTTGGGTATCAGATTACGATTTTGATGTCAGATTTTCGAAATTCAAAATGGCGGATGCAAAATGGCCGATATTTTTAGCTAAATAAATATAAATGTTCGCGAATTTGTTGATTTGCACGCATTAAGATGTTTGGGTGTCTAGACGATGTAGCTATTATGATAATTGATGTTATTAGTCATTTCTACCTATGTATTTTGAAATATTATACAACATAGTTACAAAACTTTTAAACTCTCTTTACGATTATTATTCAATTGCTCTCCAACGCGCACATTTCTCAAAGAGCGAAAATAAGATATAAAATAAAATATAGAAAATAAGCCGATTCTGCGACGAAATGCATGGGGTGAAAACTGACAAGTTTGCATGCAAATTTCAGTAACTAAAAATGAATATGACAAATTTACGAAAACAAGTGAAATTCACTAAGATTCATAGTTTTATTTACATTGTAAAACCGAAGATTTGTCCAAGGTACATTATTACGATGAAGCGTCGCATATTTAAATTCATGCGTTATACTTGGTCAGGACATGCTTGTACTGCTTCCTGGTATAGTTTTAAACAACCACGTTTTGTTGTCATGCTTGCTGACATACTACGACTGACAACCTTCTCACAAACAAATTCGCCACGCTGAAGTGTACGCCAAAGTGAGTTTTTGGACAAATCACGGCCGTAGAGCCCAGTATTCTTTTGTACTACTCTACTGATTTTCGCTCGTAGTATCCAGTCATATATTCCACCTCCAGATTTGTTTTGCTTTGCATGATCAAACGTCCAAATTTGAAGCCAGTGCTTCCAGGTAACGTTTAAGCATGGTATTCATGATCGTTTTTTGACATTTGGAACCTTTAGTAATCACTTCTGTTGACCTCATTTGTTTTGAATATGAGCGACCAAAATTATTTTCATCTTTTGCGTTCCAAAAAAGTATAAAATGATTTTTAGATGACGCCAAAGCTCTTCTTCAGGAAGAAGAATGCTTTGAAGAATGACGGAGAAAACGATTATTAAAAATAAATTTATCTAATTTAAAATGAAAATATCGACATTATTAAACACATCCAAATCTACACATCGATTTTTGAAAGGCAAACCACATGCATTGCATGCTATAGGCGTGTTCTATGACGTGTTCACAGTCTACTTTCTACTTCTGCCCAAGTCAGACGTACAATCGAATCAAGTGAACAACAACTAGCAATCTCTCGATTTAGTGTGCATTGTCTCGAGAACAAAGGAAGCATTTCATTTATTCTTGCCATCATGAGTAAAGTTGACGAAAAAACTCTGCTCCGACCCAACACAGCGGTCGTTGACTTTAAATTCTGTTCAATACGATTGAGTTTTCGTGAAGTGGAATACCTGCTGAAGGTGAAGATGCAGCTTAGGCTTAAGGAGGTTATGTATCTTCAGTATCATCATCTTCGCAATGTAGTACTCGTGTCATTCAACACGTTAGCCCAAGCCGAACGTTTCGTTTTACAGAACAACTTGAAGCACGTGGCTGAAAGTGATAAAGTTGGAATTAAGATTCCCGTGTATATAGAAAAAGACTACGTAGATGTAAAGTTACATGACTTATCACCACGTACCCCTCCTGATCTAATTGCAAAATTCATGTCGCAATATGGAGAAGTAGAATCCGTTACACCTGATACGCGGAGAAATTTCTTCCCGGGTACACCTAACGGTGTTCTTGTGGTGAGGATGCGAATCGAAAGACCTATCCCCTCCCACTTGACTATATAACTCAAAACCCACGAAGCTACTATTAATCAAACTACGTTATGCACCCATGAGGGGCAAACGCCTACGTGCAATTATTGTAATCAGACAGCGCACCACGGACAAACTTGCGCGGAAGATACAGAGGAGAATGCATCTCTACCGATTACCGACGCATCCACGGCAAACCAGCCAAAAAAAGAGTTTTCAATACCAATACCTGAGCCACAAACAGTTGCCAAATTTGTGGCAGCTGTTCAGTCCATATTGACATCTGCAAAAGAAGCATCCAGCACTCCAAAAACCAATGTAAGCAACATCGGTGAACAAGATAATAACAATGACGACGGATTTACATTGGTCTCCCGTAAGTCCAAGAAGCAGGAAAGAACATCTGATCGCGAGCACCAAGCCACTTTTAACGATGATAGCCTTGATGTGAAGGACAGGAGAGAATTAAATGATCCCCATGACGCAGTAGGCGAGCCGCGAAAGAAGGTCTCCGCTCGCAATAAAAAGTTGCGCGCACGAGATCCAACGGATAATTAATAATGTTTGTTTTTATTTTTTATACATATTGTAAACACATGAAAGATCCATGGCTCCGTTAAGCTACCGCTATGAGCCGTGTCAAATAAACGAATTAATAAAAAAAATATGACGTGTTCTATGCAATTTATCATAAAAACATGAAGCTGTTTGTCGCAGTGTGCTTGAATATTTTATACCACTGCGATGGCATATTGTATTGAACATAACACTCGGGAAGAATCGCGTCGACTACAGTCTCTACGCATCGCTCGATCGAGATAGAAGTGTTTTGTTTTCGGTCTGTTGGAAAAAGAACAGTGCAGTAATCCGCGTTCAAGGTTATTTTGCCATTCTCTGCCTCTTCGAGGTTTGGACTTTTATTTTCTTTTGTGCGTGTGTTAACCGTTAGGCCACATTCCTCAACCTTTTGTTCGTAAAGCGAGGATTGAACAATAACCAGCTATTTAAGCTGGACTGGTGCGTCGTGGGAAACGAGTATACAGATAAGTGAAATCTACCTTTTTGATGCATTTACGACTTTTTCCCGTCTGCGCGGGTGCTGACCCCGTGCGTTGACGGTGTCGATGGCTTCCTCCCCGGATGGCCAAATGGAGATCGAGTCGACTCCTAAGGCTCTCCCCGACCCAAACAATATCCAGAGCTCTCGACCGGTCCCTTTGTGGTCTTCTTTCGGCCCAAAACAAAATCGCTGAATCTATTACAGATTTCAAAAGACCTAACGGAACGGTTCTCGGCTGTGATCGAAATAAAAAAGGTCCGCTCAGACAGGCTGAGGGTCGTGCTGACTAACTCAAAGCAGGCAAACGATATTGCTTGCTGCGAGCACTTTACGAAGGACTATCACGTGTATATTCCAGCTGTGAAAGTACAGTCTGAAGGCGTTGTCACCGATGACAGTTTGACATGCGAGGATCTGCTGCAGTACGGGGTTGGCCGTTTCAGAGACCGCTTACTTCAGCCAGTGAAAATACTCGAGTGCAAGCGTTTGCACTCAGTAGTAGTTGCGGGGGATGGTTCAAAAACGTACCCCCAATCAAACTCTTATCGGTTGACCTTCGCTGGTACCGCTTTGCCAAATTACGTCCTCTTGCACAAGGTTCGTCTGCCTGTGCGTCTGTTTGTGCCGCGGGTCATGAATTGCACAAAGTGTAAACAATTGGGTCACACAGCCACCCATTGTAGCAATAAGGCCCGCTGTGGAAAATGCGGGGAGAATCATCTAGATGATTCGTGCAGTAAGAATGCTGAGAAGTGTCCTTACTGTGCAGAGAATCTGCATGATATCTCGGCATGTCCCGCGTACAAACTACGCGGGGATAAACTAAATCGTTCCCTTGCTGGACGATCCGAACGTTCTTTTGCAGAAATGCTAAAGAAAGCTACACCACCAACCTCAACAAACATCTATGCTCACTTGCCTCCTAACGAGGGCGAGGCTGATGACCCACAAGAGGGAACATCTACTAGGGCGCCTAGAAGTTATAGGAAGAGGAGAAACATTTCCTCTCCTAAAGTTCGTTGTAAAGGCCAGAAGGTATCCCTTGACGGGACTCAGAAAGTCACATCTATTGGAAGTGTTGCAACCAAACCGAAGCAATTAGCTCCTGGTCTCGGAGGATTAAACTCAGAGAAGGAGTTCCCAGCACTTCCCGGAACATCAAAAATCCCAAGTGTTCCTCTGTTTCAGTTCGAGAATAATCGCGGCACTGGAATTATCAAACTCTCGGACATTGTGGACTGGATAATAAAAACTTTCAATATAACTGATCCTATTAAAAGTCTGTTGTTAGCTTTTCTCCCTACAGTGAGAACATTTTTGAAGCAGTTGACTGCTAAATGGCCCCTCCTTTCAGCGATTGTATCCTTCGATGGCTAACTCATCGAACGAGGTCACGGATTTGATCACTGTTCTACAGTGGAATTGCAGAAGTATCATCCCGAAAATCGATTCCTTCAAAATTTTAATAAATAATTTGAGTTGCGATGCATTTGCATTATGTGAAACTTGGTTAACTTCCGACGTAGATCTCAACTTCCACGACTTTAATATTATTCGCCTGGATCGAGACACCCCCTATGGAGGAGTGCTTTTGGGGATCAAAAAGCGCTATTCCTTCTACAGAATTAACCTTCCCTCGATAACAGGTATTGAAGTTGTCGCTTGTCAAGTAACAATCAAAGGCAAAGATCTTTGCATAGCTTCCATATATATTCCCCCCAACACCGCGATTGGGCATCGCCGGCTACATGACATCATAGAATCCCTGCCTACACCGCGACTAGTTTTAGGCGACTTTAACTCTCACGGTACGGAATGGGGTTGCCTTTATGATGATAACCGTTCCTCTTTAATTCACAATATTTGCGACAACTTCAACATGACAATTCTAAACACGGGTGAAATGACACGGATTCCTCCCCCACCTGCGCGCCCAAGCGCATTAGATTTACCCCTTTGCTCGACCTCGCTAAAGTTAGTATGCGCGTGGAAGGTAATCCCTGATCCCCACGGTAGCGACCATCTGCCGATCGTAGTCTCAATCAATAACGGCTCAAGGCCATTGGAAACAATCAATATTTCGTATGACCTCACACGAAATATCGATTGGAAGAGCTATGCTGCCGCGATATCCGACAACATCGAATCTACTCAAGAACTTCCTCCGGAGGAAGAGTACAGCTTTTTGGCTGGCTTGATTCTCGACAGCGCGAATCAAGCTCAGACTAAGCCAGTACCCGGCGCGAACATACAAAAACGTTCTCCCAATCCCTGGTGGGATAAAGAGTGCTCAGACGTGTACGCAGAGAAGGCCGCCGCGTTTAAGACCTTCCGGAACGACGGGTTACCCGCTAGTTTTCGACAGTACGCGACGTTAGACAAGCGAATGAAGAGTTTGATGAAAGCCAAAAAACGCGGTTATTGGCGCCGGTTCGTCGACGGATTAACGACAGAAACATCGATGAGCACTCTTTGGGGAACAGCCCGACGTATGCGAAATCGAAACAGTACTAATGAGAGCGTGGAATATTCAAACCGTTGGATATTCGATTTCGCCAAGAAGGTTTGTCCGGATTCCGCCCCGGCACAGAAGATCTACCGCGCCGCGTCCCGTCACGATAACGCGAACGAAACACCTTTTTCGATGGTGGAGTTCTCACTTGCTCTCTTGTCGTGTAACAATAAAGCTCCAGGGCCAGACAGAATCAAATTCAACTTGTTGAAGAATCTGCCAGACTCTGCCAAGAGACGCTTGTTGAACTTATTTAATAAGTTTCTTGAGGCTAACATTGTCCCACACGATTGGAGGCAAGTGAAGGTCATCGCCATCCAAAAACCAGGAAAACCAGCCTCCGACCACAATTCGTATCGACCGATCGCAATGCTATCTTGTATCCGGAAGTTGTTCGAGAAAATGATCCTATCCCGCCTCGACAATTGGGTCGAAGCAAATGGCTTACTGTCAGATACACAATTTGGCTTTCGCAAAGGCAAAGGGACGAATGATTGTCTTGCGTTGCTCTCAACCGAAATTCAAATGGCCTATGCTAGTAAAGAGCAGATGGCATCAGTGTTCCTAGATATAAAGGGGGCTTTTGATTCAGTTTCTATCAACATTCTTTCAGAGAAGCTGCACCAGCATGGTCTTTCAGCGACTTTAAACAACTTTTTACTAAACTTGTTGTCGGAAAAGCACATGCATTTTTCGCATGGTGACTTATCGACATCACGATTTAGCTACATGGGCCTTCCCCAGGGCTCATGTCTAAGCCCCCTGTTATACAATTTCTACGTCAACGACATTGATGAATGTCTTGACAATTCCTGCACGTTAAGACAACTTGCAGACGATGGCGTGGTGTCTGTTACGGGACCCAAAGCTGTCGATCTACAAGGACCATTACAGAATACCTTGGACAATTTGTCTGCATGGGCTATTAAGCTGGGTATCGAATTCTCCACGGAGAAAACTGAGCTAGTTGTATTTTCTAGGAAGCGTGAACCAGCACAACTACAGCTTCTATTAATGGGTCAAACTATAGCTCAGGTCTTCACAGTAAAATATCTAGGGGTCTGGTTCGACTCGAAAGGTACTTGGGGATGCCATATTCGGTATCTGAAACAGAAATGCCAGCAAAGGATCAACTTTCTTCGTACAATAACCGGAACGTGGTGGGGTGCCCACCCAGGAGACCTAATTAGGTTGTATCAAACAACGATACTGTCGGTACTGGAATACGGATGCTTCTGCTTTCGATCCGCCGCGAACATACATTTCATCAAACTCGAAAGAATTCAGTATCGTTGTTTGCGTATCGCCTTAGGGTGCATGCAGTCGACCCATACGATGAGTCTCGAAGTCCTGTCGGGCGTTCTCCCGCTGAAAAATCGATTTTGGGAACTCTCATATCGATTGCTCATTCGATGCGATATCTTGAACCCGTTGGTGATTGAAAATTTCGAAAGGCTTGTTGAGCTCAATTCTCAGACCCGTTTTATGTCCCTGTACTTTGACTACATGGCGCAAAATATTAATCCTTCTTCTTACAATCCCAACCGTGTGCATTTCATAAATACTTCTGAATCTACTGTTTTCTTCGACACATCCATGAAAGATGAGATTATTGGAATTCCGGACCATATACGCCCACAAGTGGTTCCAAATATTTTTTATAATAAATTCCGAGAAGTCGACTGTTCTAAGATGTTTTATACTGACGGATCAAACCTCGAAGGGTCCACTGGCTTCGGTATTTTCAATCAAAAGTTCACCGCCTCCTACAAACTCAGTGACCCTGCTTCAGTTTACGCCGCAGAACTAGCTGCTATTCAGTATACCCTTGGAGTCATTGACACATTACCCGCAGACCATTACTTCATCGTCTCGGATAGTCTGAGTTCTATTGACGCTATTCGCTCGATGAAACATGGAAAGCATTCCTCGTATTTTTTGGGGAAAATACGGGAGCTACTGAGTGCTTTATCTGACAAATCTTTCCAGATTACCTTGGTGTGGGTCCCTTCTCATTGCTCCATTCCGGGCAATGAGAAGGCGGACTCCTTAGCTAAGGTGGGTGCCATTGAAGGTGACGTTTTTGAAAGACCAATTTGCTTCCACGAATTTTTCAGTATTACTCATCAGAGAACCCTCGAAAGTTGGCAAACCTCGTGGAGCAATGGGGAGCTAGGAAGGTGGCTACATTCGATAGTCCCTAAAGTATCGACGAAACCTTGGTTCAAGGGGATGGATGTGGGTCGTGACTTCATTCGTGTGATGTCCCGACTCATGGCGAACCATTACACGCTGGATGCACATCTCCGACGTATTGGGCTCGTGGAGAGTGGTATCTGCGCTTGTGGCGACGGTTATCACGATATAGAGCACATAGTCTGGGCGTGCACCGAGTACAGTTCCGCCAGGTCTCGGCTTATGGACACCCTCCGGGCCCGAGGAAGACCACCCAACGTCCCGGTTCGAGATGTGTTGGCAAGCCGCGATGTCCTCTATATGTCCCTTATATACACCTTCATAAAAACCATCAATATCCAACTTTAACTGCCCCTTTTTCCTTATCATTCTCAGAAGCGCTCTCTTCCACCTGTACCATACACCCACGATGGTTTGATGCGACTCCAAGGCGACACAAAACATCCCTGTCGAATGAGCCAACAAACACGGGACCTAAAGCACGAACATCACACGCACAACTCGAAATGTAGCCGATCAACATCTGAGCCGCACTACGAAATCGTCTGGAGAAACCCCTGCCATCTCGAGAACGACCACCCGGCGTCCCAGTACATGATTCTTCCTGATGAAGACCACCCTGATTCTGTAATCCATCCGTTGATCTCCCGAAGTCTGAAACTGAAATAATGTTCTCCCCCTGCCATGTTTGTCCACCCTACTTCCCCTGACTCTTATACACAGAAGTAACACCCCTTCCCCCCCCCCCCCCCAAATATCTTCATGAAGCATTTAGCTCTTCTTGCCTTTTCTAGTTTTAACTATTATATTATATGATCTCGTTGAAAATGCCCAACTCTACTACCACATAAAATAACTCTAATTAATGTCTCCGAATCTTTACAAAATTTAATCACGCCCTCTAATTATTTCTACTTTTAAGATAGTCGTGAAAATTTTCCCCCTTAGTTAAACATTATTTGCTCCAATAATCTCATTGCTAAAAATGTCAAACCATATTGCCATAAAAACTAAATGACCCCTCTAATCTTACGAAAATTATACTACCCCCTTGTGTATATGTATAGCTATAAATTAGCCTTAGTTTAATTTCAAAAATCAATATGTAAGCCCCTAGTTTTAAGTAATTTAAAATGTAAAACAAAACAAAATTGGCACCTTTAAGCTAACGCAAACCTGCCTTATCAAATAAACGAATTGAAAAAAAAAAAATCGCGTCGACTAGCAATCGGGCCACTATATGAAAGTAAAAAGCTAGTACTTTCAGTATGTTATGATATTGTTTGCATAACGAGTTATTTAAGGTGGAAATTACCCCAAAAATATCGTAAAATTTTGAATATTTTAAATTTTGAATAAATTCAGCAGATAGGAAGCAACTATGTTCGGAAAAAATATATGTTTCGATACCGCGAACAACTTTGTGGAAGATTCCAAGATGATAGGAGAATGTCTAAAAAGTTATCATGAAAAAAACTAATTTTAAGGGGTCTTCCGTATAATATGTTCCATGACTTGTAAACTATTAAAGCTAGATATATGGAGTCTTCAGCAATTTCTTTTGAAGTAACATTTACTACAACTTTACCAAAGACACAAAGTCTCTATTTTAATTAGTTCGGAAAATAAATGTCATATATCACTTATAGGTGAATTAACCACTAAACGGTATAGTCCTGTGGATGCGCAATCATAAGAACAACAACTTCTCCGAACAAACTATACTTCTAAAGTCACGACGTTTTAAAACACTATGGAGCGTAGGTGTGCGTGGACGATCGCGAAGGTCTCGAGCGTTTGTATGTTAACTTGTTTGATCGCATCAACGTTCGCCTGTCGCCTGCACTATCATGTATGTATCGCGTGGTTAAATTTATTTGTACAGTCGTGTTGTCGTGCGCCTTTTTTTTTGTGCACTCGGTCCAGATTCTAAAATAAAATATTTTATTTTACTTTTTTAGCGTGGTGAAATTGAGGTAGTGAAATGAGGATTGCGGCTTCCGAACACGCGCGATCCGCGCATTTGAGAACGCGTTTATAAATTCGTAAGTTCTAACTGGTTGACGTTTTTATTTTGGCGAGTTTACGGGATACAGTAGGACAACAATAAAATGGTCATCCTGAATATTCTAAACGGACTCACCGTAAAAGCTAGAGCACCCCAAGTGCTGTCGCGAGCCCCAAGCCCAATCTAACACGATCAAGAGGCACCGCAAAGTAATCGAAGTCAGAGAATACCCCATCCACGAGAAATCCGTACGCCAAATAAACCAGAAACGCTTGAGCTTGAGCTTGTGCGACCACCCCTGGCTGCCACTCCATTATCGATCGGGACTAGCTGAAGTTGCACAGGGAATCAGTAGATAATTATGCTTGGGATTAGCGAAACATCTTTCAATGTGCAACTTCTGGTAATCCTAAAGTGTTTCTGATCAATACCGGCGCCGGCCAGGTCCGAAAGTAGATCGCGGAAGGAAAGGGAAGGAATTGTTAGTCCGATACTTGCTTTTGCTAGAGGCCGTATATGCTAATGCGCACTCCACAAGTATCACGGGAGGAGGATATTTTTGTTAGTAAGAGTATAGAAGTTGGATATACTTCTTCTTTACCGACGCCAGAGAGGTGATTCCACTACCTGGACTAGATATCGATCCATCAATTTCATGGACCGGGGACTTACTCTTCCCTTCCGAAGGAAGACGTGACCACAGATTTTTTCACCTCAGAAAAATCTCAACGGCGTCGGCTGGAATTGAACCCAGGCCAACTGGAATGAGTGGCGGTCACGCTTACCACTCAACCACCGGCGCCGTCCCAAATAAACCAGAAACGCTTGATACTTCGAAACCCGATGCCATATCGAAAATAGCTCTTCCGGATATCTACGAAGAAAGTTCGGGAATGCGGTCAACAACCTTTCCTCGGTATCACAACTCCCAAAATCAGAAACTCACCAAGGCAAAAGGTGTCCAAACCATAAAAAGTCGACACCAAAAAAAGGAAATCACCTTTGAGACGGCACCGTATCCCGAAGCTCCACGCACACCAAAGACATCCGGTATCAGAAATACGAAGCTGTAATCCACCACTTGCTACTCTGCTGACCAGAAGCGTGAACCGTGTAAAGACCTCGATGCCTGGTCAAGCCACAGGGATCTTTGGAGGGTGCATCGCTTAGACCCAGTAGCTCTTCCTTTTCACCTTTTTCACATTCTCTTTTCTAATTCCCGTTTTTCATTCTATTTGCGACTCTGATAATCTCAACAGTTTATTTACGTTGATAGCGGTATCCAGGATGTATTTTGTAATGGCGTATTTTACAAATTGCATTTTTGTGTGAATTTTCTTCCTAATGTGCGAGTTTCTAATTTTTAACTCTGATAATTTTTATTACTTTTAATATCAATATAAGCCTAAGTTTTAATCCTTAACACGCAACATCAAATATTATGAATAATTCTTTTTTTCTAATTATATAGCCTCGACGGTAACACAGTCCAGAGCACGATCGACGACCGACATCTCCAGGCTAAATGGAGGTCGATTTGAATATTTCCTCGGATGGCAAAATAATGACGATATATCTTGTTTTTGATACGAACTATATCCATCTAATATAACCGGACCCTGCTGAGCCATTTAACATCATCGATATATCGCACGACCTAACTAAACAATACTCGGTCGTATCCTATATCGCCATGGTCCGACCAGATGAAGGTAAGATATCTGTGAGCGAACTTGAACAGATAAATATGATAGCTCGCTGCGAGCTTGTTACGCAGAAGTAACTTGTCTACGTCCCCACCCGGGAAGTAGAGATTGATGGCGTAGTTTCCGACATGGGCCTTAGCTGCGAAGATCCGTAATAGCATTCGCGTTGACTCCTTCGAGAACCGTTTGCTTCAATCAGTGAGAATTCCGGATTGCTTTCAGCAAAAATTAAAATGTATAAGAAAACAAATTATTTTTATCAGCCTCACTTAAGGTTTTTCGCCGGATCTACTCCTCCAAACATTGTTCTTTCAAACTGGGTTCCTCTACTTGTTCGTCTTTTTGTGATGTGGGGTTTGAACTGCCATCGTTGTAGACAACTAGGTCTTACAGCTGCCCGTTGTAGAAACAAGGAGGCACGGTGTGGAAATTTCGGTGAGAAACATGAAAATGGTTCTTGTGACGGGGATGCTGAAAAGTCTTCCCACTGTGGGAAGACTCCACCTGATCTCTCGACATATCCCGCGGATAAATTGTGCAGGGAAAAACGGAAGCATTCTGTTATCGAACGCTCCGAGATTAAATGCTAAAGAGTTACCGGCCACGATTAATTTCATCGCTCGCTTGTTCACTAGATGGGCTACAAAACCAAAGTAAGTGGCTGCTGGTCTCGGAAATCTTAGAATCTAGCAGGAATTGCCACATGGAACATAAAAAACCCCAAGTGTACTTAGATTTCAATGCTGGGTCATTGCGACGAAGGCCGTTAGGCCGAGTGGGCCCAAGAAGCCGAATGTTCAACAGTTCGGGGGGAGGAAGTCGAAGTTTATCGTGCCGAGTTTTCGGTGATTCTCGCTAATTAGTTGCTTTGCTTGTTTCTTAATTATTTGCTTGCATCCTTCTTTTTATCATGAGCTGTTCTTTCGATTTCTATATAATGTAAAACAATCTAGCCAGCCGTTTTAGATAATTATCAGTTTTATTATTTCGAACGTATTGGGGTCACGGAGAGCGGTTTCCGCGCTTGTGGTGACCTTTATCGCGAAATTAAACATGTTGTCTGGCCGTACGCCTAGTATTATGGCGCTGGATCTCCGCTAAATGCTTCCCATTGACCTCGTTCCACTCCGAGATGTGCTGGTTATCCTCGAGCTCCCCTATACATCACCACATATTTTTAAACACGGTAAATATCAAAATTTTGTTATCTCATTTCTTTTAGTTGATATGCTAACGGTGACTCCATAATCCCCAAAAGAGCTCCCAGCGGATCCAAGAAGAACCAATCGACGATCCGGTTCATGATGTCCTGGCAGTGATCTTCCGTTTACCAAAAAAACTGTATATTTGGTTTCTAATTTTCCCATTGTTGTTCGCTCTCTCTGCTCACTTTCCTTGATACGGTCTCTGCTACTCTGATGTTGGATTCAAGACCACTTTTGTATGTCTCTTGCGTTCCTTATAAAAATTCTAATAGTGTTTCGCCTTGTTTCAAGTGTTAATCTCGACAGCAGTACAAAATCAGCTATGTTATGACCATGAAAAAATGTCGACCACTAACGGGTGTTCAATAAAAAATGAGAATGATTTCAATTCCTTTCTGTAATTAAAGTAAAGAGTGTAGATTTTTTCTCTCTCCAAGAGAATTGCTCTCTGGACTCTCTAGAAATGGGTGGCATGTGTTTTTCGCGCGGGTGCTGTCAGTTCAATCGAAGATGGCGTCAAAACAGCAAGCACTCCGCGAGCGTGTTGTAAGGTTTTACGAAACGCATGGTCACCGTAGTTTTCTAGTTTACGGTAGACGACTTTCGAGACGAAAACGTGCCTGTGAGTACAGTTTACCGGATCCTGGTATTCTTGAGCGTGTAGCGGAAGGCCGTTAGCAGTCGTCTGGCAAAGATAATGACGAAGAAGAAGCAGAAGGAAGCGTGGAAAAAGCTGTTCGACAACAAAGACGGAACGAGTTTGCGTGACGCCGGCCGAAAATATTACTGCTCCCTTATCTTGATTCATTGAACATCATCTGTCGGAACTCGATTCTCCGAGTACACGGACGAGCAGATAGCTATCGTGAAATCGCTCTGCCGGTGGATGTCGAAGAACGTCGTTCGTGCTGGACGACGAAAGCTACTTTCCGCTCTCGAAGATCCACATTGCAGGAAATGACAGCTTCTATTCCAGCGACAAATCGGCCACACCCCCGTAGTAAAATATAAGTTTAAGCATAAATTTGCAAAAAAAATGTATGCTGTACATCGCCATATCGGACAGAGCGATTTCAAAGCCGTAGTTCAAGCCGAGTGGTCTGGCGATCAATCAACAAGTATACCAGGAGGAGTGTCTTGAGAAAATTCTACTGTCCTTTTTAAAGTAGCATCATGCGGATGGGAAGTACGTCTTCTGGCCGGACAAAGCGTTTTCCCATTACGCCAAGAAGACGCTGGAGTATCTTGAGCAGAAAAATATACCGTACGTGCCGAAAGAAAGGAACCCGACCAACTTGCCCCAGTTCCGTCCCATTAATTTTTTCGACTCCCTCAGTGCCCCAGAGTACAAAACTAATTGGCGGGCCAAGGATACGAAGCAGTTGACCAACAGGATCCGGAATTGTATCCGGAAGAGGGACGTCAGTGCCGTCCAGCGCTCTTGTGAGAGCATCGCGACTAAGTTGCGTCATACGGCTGACTTCTCCAATTTTTTGAAGAATAATCATTATGTTTTAATAAAATAAAATACTGAATTCGTTAGTGAGGTTAGAAATTCATGCAATGTTCTATGAGTTAAGTGTAGCCTCAAGGTAGTAGCAGGCATTTTATAATTGATTTCGTACCTAACGCAAACCTTTCAACCGCCTTGGCACATCCTATAAGCCAAAAATCCCGTCGGTAGTTTGGCTGTATCAATCCTACAAGTTCACCATTTCCACGGCAGAAAATACCGCACTGCGACACTGTATACCGTATAACTTAACAACTTGCCCAGATTGCCACTCCTTGAAAATAGTAATAGTGTAAATATGTTATTTATTCACAATTCCGCTTTACGGAACAACTTTTCCGAGCTTTGGCTGCCAACGGGAAACAGAACACTCTCAACTTTCACTCGTATTTTGCAGGCTGCCCGCCCGTTCCCGCGTGAGATTCCCGTACATACACAACCGACCCGACTACCGTGGCACATAACTAGACCTGCTGAAGATCCCGTCGCTAGTCGATTCGAGTCGGCTTGCGTTTATACATACACCAAACTCTGGCGTGGGTTGGCTCCCCCCGAAGCATAAACTATGAAATTTACAAAGTTTATTGCAACACAGTTTTCCATTTCGCAGCGAAAATTTCCACTGCCACCCCCGCCATCCGACCAGAGCCACCCAGCAGCTGGTGCTCAAAAGCTGCAACTCTGCACAATAAAACTGTATATATTTCTTGGTTTCAGAAATAAACTGTTCCGTTTATATCTTTCCTCTCGACCGGGCCACTCATCATGCTGGCTGCCGCCACCGCCGCCGCCGTCGTATTTGAAAACCACGAGTGTGCTGGAACATGCGCACCACGTGGCTGACTCTGGTGGAGCGCGCACACTCCTTCCGAGAGACCCGGTGTGTCGTATGGGCTCTAAAAATTGGGTAAAATGTATTCTTTATTATTATTATTCTGTTTCGCGGTAAACCTTTTCTCGCAACACTCTCTCACTGGTTTGCTCTCTCTAACCAACGGTGAAGATCTTCTGTTGCACGCACGTTGCCCCTTTTATATTCTGTAGCGAGGAGAAACCACATCGAAGCAAGCTATAGCTACCGACCCTCAAACCCATCACAGCACAGCAGGGTGGGAGTGCGGGAATAAATCCAATTTTATAACATTTGCTTTTTCCATGTGTTCGTAAATGGATTCTCGGCAACGGAACACGATCGATGCTGTATAATGGGAATGGCTGGAAGCCATCAGCGGGGTGCTAGATGCCGCGGTGTGTTGGCCAGTGTCGATCTGCAGCAGAGGGACGATTAAACGTTTCTTCGCTGGTGACGCACGGGACAGCGATTAAAGAAAAAACTTGGTAGCTTCGGGCAGTATCACTCTTACACTCAGCGTATTTATAGGGACATTTGGAAACAATCGGCGCGAAATCGGTGACAGGGTTGGACTTGGCATCAATCATTTATTGAAATCCTCTCTCTAATAGAAATTTAAGGTACCGAATCTAAACAATAATTACAATAATTTACTGTAAAGCCTAATTCTATAAACAATAAACTATCAAACAATTTTTAGAGTCGACTCCCATATATAGAGAACCTCTCGAGGGGTAATAGAGTATTTGAAGAAAAAAAAAGTTCTGCGCGTACCATAAAATCTTTACCGTTACAGAGTTGTTTAACTTTTTTAAGTAAATAACTAATTTGCCTTAAAATACCTCTAATTCAAAAAGTATCATTTTCCATTGGAAAGGTTCCCATATCAGTTCATTAGTTTTAGTTAACTTTTAATGGTAAAGTAGTTAAAAGTTAGTGTTTTTGTTAATTTTCTCAAAATAATAAATTATGAAGATAACAATATCTATTATCCAAAAGGTGAGTTTAGAGACGATCCATAATTTGTTTTTCAACAACGTATTCCTTTGTCTTCTAGTCTTTGCGCAATTTCATTTTAAACTTTTTCTATAGTCGACTTGCACGTGCTTAAAAGACTCTAGTCTAAAAACTATGCTTTATATCCTTATTCACAAAGTTTCGTTGGAAAGCTGACAAAATTTCCTACTGAATAATGTACAAATATCTTTCAGTTAAGAGCATCGAATGACTTTTTACTGGTAAAATAGCTCGAAATTCGTGTTTTTCAAATGGGTTTTGTGATTATTTAAACTCTATAATTATTTAAATTATAATTTTTTAAGACTAATATAATCACATTTTCTTCTTTACTTTTTAACGACATTCATTTAGCTAGAGATTACTGAGTCGGGCAAGTTATGAAAATTTAGAGCCATAGTACTCGAGTGAGAGCAAGGATGTGAAACATACACATCGGGAAACTAGAAGTGGCAGGGTCATTAGAAACATGCTTAAATTCTTACTGACTAATCTTTTGTCTTCTGCTTGGGCAGTATTACTACGAATCGCTCAAGTCTACCAACATTTCTTAACGGTAAAGACAGACTAGTCCCTCTTTTCCGTGAGAACCGACGGTCGGTTGTTCTGTTCTTTTTCTGCATATGTTCTGAAATATGTGGCATTCACAATGCATCCTTTTTAACTGTATTAACTTTTGTTGTGCTTAAACTCGATTATAAGTATTTATGGAAGAAAAATACACAATTTTCATAAGAAAAGTATCTTCGGACAGAAAAACATTTCTACCGCCAAATTTTAAGCAAACATAACAATAAGTGTCTCGCTTATAATGTAATCAACAAAAGCTTCATCAATCTTCCAGACCTCAAAGGTTTAAAGATTTAATATTTGAAGGGTTTTAAAGAATAGCTTGCAATTTTGGAACAAAATAAAATAGTGATAACTTTAACTCGGAAAACAAAAACATCAATACTTAAAAAGTTCGAAAAAATATTTAAAAAAATCTTTTGTTCGACAACTTAAAGTATATATGGAAAACAGTTGGAATTCAAACAGAACATCCATAAAGCTACTTAAATTGTAATATTGTCTCATTCTACCGCCAAAATATGGAAAATTCATCAATATAGTCGTAGTATCAAATGTACTCTGATACATTTTATCAATGGGAAGTATTTAGATTGGATTATTCGACGTAACAGAGGACTACACAAAATAGGTGTAGGTGAATTTTTCCCTTTTCCCATATGCCTCTTGGATTGTAATGTTCTGCAAAGGAAACTCTCCAACCAGGAGAACCAACTATGGTTGTCAGAGCGCTGTTACCGGACTCCAGCGAATTTTTAACAGTGTGGCGACGGCCTTTGACTTCAACTGGACGCGGAATGCGATAAAAGCGAAAATGTTGGTAATTTTAAAATGTATTTAGTTTAAGAAACCACCATTGGGGCCAAGGGGCCTGTTGGTGATGGTAATAAACATAAACATAAACTCTCCCAGGGGGTTTACCTTGACTTCAGCTCACAATAATACAACTCATCTCGCTATCCAGTAAAGCTAACTTCACTGCACTTCGATCAATACAGATTCTTAGTCTTATCTAGTCTAGTTTATGCATACAGCGCCAATACATACAGGGAAGCTGGAAAATTGCAGACGTTCGCCTACAACTTTTCTTGTCAATATTAATGATTGTGGCATAAATAAAGCTGCACACCAACCCTATCTCTGATGACGCTGTGTACAGATGGCGAGTTTTAACAATTAAAGCCAAAAATGTTCTGTCATTTTCGATGGAGTCCTCGCATTTTAATTCCCGTACATAATTGTTTCTCGCACTCCTCTCGGTCCTCGTTGGCTCCAATATTGCTGGATGAAATGGAAACAAGACAGTCACAGTTTCGGTATCCTGAATAAATTCGGCGGGATGACTCTGTTCTAAATCACCTTTGAAAGTAGATTTAGTTTTAGTATTGATGCGTACTGATATTATTTTGTCCGGCGGCGTAGCTGGGACTGCATTACACTGCCAAGCATTGGATTGTTGGAAAGTGCATTGGAACATGGCACTGTTGTTTGTAGCTGTACCATACTGTGATGGATACACTGTAATTGGTGCTGTTGAGCTTGCAGCGTACGTTCCTTCGAACGTAACTTATTATAAACAGCATCAAGGGTACCCATGAGATTAGATAGTGTCTGCCTGACACTACTTTGCTGAAGATCTTCTTCAGATGGATTCAGTTCAGGAAAAACGATCTCGCGATGCAGATTGTCACAAACCGCGCGATCATCCTTTGCTGATGGACAACCACTTATCTGTTCGGACTGCACTTGTACGACATCTGACGGATAATTTTGTACTCTGTTGTAGCCAACGACATTCGAAAATAGGAATTCGTATAGCCAGTATATAGTACAGCCAACATTCGAAAAAGGAATTCGTTGCACTATGAAGCGGTATTCTGGGTTGGTCATGACCGTTGACGATGAGATTTGGCTTCCAAATAATACTAGCAACTCCGATCTTACTCATTGTGGATGTGATCGCTCCGTCACGCAAATCCAAACAATGTTGCACACATTTTAATATGTATTGCTTCATTCGGACACCATGGTGGAACCAGTTTATATGGGAATTTACTGTGTGATCGTACTCTTCAATCCGTAACTTCAGAACCGGAAATTGGATCAATAAAAAATCAATAGCGACCGATCGGAACGTAGTATCTTTCATTTGAGCCATCGCTGAGAAAAATCCGTGAGATTGTTTGACACATGCACACATGCATACATACATACACACATAGATATTTTCCGATCTCGACGAACTGAGTCGAATGATATGATAGATTCGGCGTTGCGCGCCTTGGTTAAAAAGTCGAAATTCCGACCGATTGCATAACCTTTCTATATGAGAAAGGCAAATCTCTGAAAAATTGACTTTCTGTATGTTTTACAAAAATACTTATAACTTGGGTGGATGTACCAATAGTCGCATACTCAAGGAAAACTTTTGTTAAAAAAATCGATGAATAGACCTATAGACAATGTTAATACATTAAACGAAAGCTTTCAATCCCTACTTTGTAGGAAAAATATAAAGATGGTTTAATACCCAATTTATGTATTCAAAAGCACTTGCACTACTATAGGAACACATGTACCAATAGTGGTGCAATCGCTAATTTCGGTTCCTATTGTTGAAAATCCCATTGATTTCTTATGGGACTTGCAACTATAGGTCCATTAGATCAACTATAGGTGCTTAAAATTCGAAGAAATTCAATTTTTTCAATAGTTGTTTGAGCAAATTTCAAGGATAACAGTTTTATTATCGCATAATTTTAGTGCGATGAATCGATAAAAAAATATTTGTTGATGGTTGGTACCTTAGTTAGCCGTATAACCCACTACTGCAACTATTGGTACAACTCAACTATAGGAGCACCCACCCTTCTATATTTTTATTTCGATTGCAATGAATTCGCTCATAACCCATGAATAAAAAATATTTAAGAAATCGTTCTTCTTTGAGTAATTCACAGTCAAATAAAAATAAAATCAAAAATTTTGTTTTCGTAGTATCTCAAAATCTGTTCCACACAGAATTTTTTCAACCGAATTTTCATTTTCAGCGGGCCATTTTACTATGACGATGATAAAGAAAAGTTGAGGATATCACAACTTTTTGAAATTTGTAAACTAGTGTTATCAATCTTATAGGTACTTGCTCCGCCTGATGATTGCACAGCTTCTCCAAGCAACCAACAGTTCATATAAGCTTCTCGTTTTAAGTAATTTTCCAAACACTGTCATGGCTAATGGTAGTCCAAGCGGTTCCCAAGTTCCATTTAAGCTTAAGCAGCTTGAAAATTCGCTAGGAGCATTAAAGTGTAATTCTTAAGTCCTTTCAGAACTATTGGTGGCTTGGGTAGTTTTTCACTAACTAACTTTCCAAAAAGCTTCATTTTCATCGACTTCATTTTCGTTCACCGTTCAAGTAGGAAGCTTATAGTAGGTTTGCTCTTCTAACATATGCACAAGTAAAGATGACTTCTTGAACAAAGAGGTGTTATATTTTAAAAAAGATTTAGTTTTAAATAAAACATACCTATAATCAATTGAATTCAAAGAGCTCACATTCATCTTTAATTGAAAATTTAGTTTCTAATATCAATAATTCGTCATATTTCAAAGAGACGAATGCCCTAACATCCTAGCACGGTGTATTTAGTAGAACAACTTTATGCAAAAAATTCAGCACCTCTGAAACTTCGGAATATGAAAGAATGGGCTTTCCCCTTTCATTTGAAACTAAGATCAAAATAATCCGTCGGAGGGTCTAGAGTAACTTTTTTTTGAAGTTTTTTTCGTAACAGTATAGGTTTTACCACTCGAGCTAGTTCACATTTGTGTGCCTAGATGGTGCTTTAGACATTCGAACAACACTAAAAGTGAGAATTTGATAGAAAATTCAATTGTCTACAAGTTTGTTGACAACTAAAATTTGATCTGAAATCACCCGGCAAAGTTGTTTGAGATTTTAACGATGTTACATCTAAGATAGTTTCACACGAGACCTAGTGGTTCGGAAATATATTTTCTGGCACTTATTTCATTACCAAAAAAAATATTGGGTTTAGTGGCATGAAAATATTTGACGGGATTCATTATAACTTCTTCGTTGATAATTCTAATTGACTTTCTGAAAATTAGGATGTTTGACAGCGACAGAAAACTATTTGTGCATTTGGGTTAAGTTTGTAATCTTTCCCGATAGATTCGAAGGAGCTATCATTCATCGGAAGGTATTGCTTGGTTTGCTTACATTTATGTTTTAGAAAGAACCATACGTCGCATAATTTAGGTTATGATCGTTTAAGTCAGCTATTATAATTCCGTTCAAGACGAAATGTTGAGATGCACCATTTCTAATTGAGCGCAAACCACAGCAGTAACTGTTCGAATTAGTGGTTAGCGTGAAACAAATTATTCAAATTTTCTCCGCAAAGTATATTGTGGCAGTTGGATTTTACGGGCCATTTCCTATCAATTATGCGAGAAATCGCTACTAAATTGATCCTAGATTATGCGAAATGTAGGGTGAAGATCCTATTTTCACCATACTAAGCAAGGTGCCTCACTAATTTGTTAATTTCTCGCCCTACAATCAATTGAATACGTAAAAATTGACATCAACAGCTTTGCTTCGTTGTTAAGAACCAATATAATAACACAAATGCACTGAAAACAGTGAAATTCTCGTGTTTGAGCGCAACGAAAACTCGAATCGAGTGCCCCTATTGTTGCGCTACCATTTGACTCAATGCGTTGAACAAAGATGGCAGACACTGCTCTAACCAACGGCTTCAAATGGGTAGGGTGATAATAGAAACATAGCGCAAATGGGCTCATCACCCTATTACTTTTTAAAACAAAATATGATTTGAGTACAAGAAAAACCTTATATACATACAAGCCCTCGAATATACAAAAAAAAAAATTATCTTGATCCAAAAACTTAAAGTTTTTTGTTCACTGTTTGTTACATTGAGTTAATTTTGGAAACGGATAATCAGCGTTTTTAACCGATCGTTGCAATGAAATCCGCGAAATATTCCAATGGTGTTAAAAGTTTCATTGAGTTTGTTCAAATATAAAGGTTGAAGATCAGGACAAGTGAATTTTATTCGAAGATGCTAACAGAGTAGGAGGTTCATGCAAGAATAGTTATCAGTCATCCCCGAGAACAATCGAAAAAATGAAAAAGAAGGCATACATAATTGAAAAAGCTGTTTCTGCGAGAGGAATCACTCTTGGAAAAGAATATTAATATCATACTAGTTTGGTCAACACTTATCTAAGTTCCCATAAGATAAAATTGGACTGAACCACTTTGCGCATTAAGGGCACAAAACCTAACTTAAATTAAGTTTTATTTTTTGTGTTTTGAATTCATCTCGTCAATAACTAGCACCATCTGGGTGTCTAGTTAGACGATGTATCTAAACTAGTACCCAGATTAGCACTAGTTGGACAGTTACTGACGAGATGAATTCGAAACATAAAAAATAAAACTTAATTTCATCTAAGACTTATCTAAGACTTCTGTTTTCACGAAAAAACTTCAAAAAAAAGTTTCTCTAGACCCTCCGACGGATTATTTTAATGTTGGTTTCAAATGAAAGGCGAAAGCCCATTCTTTCATATCCTGAAGTTTCAGAGATGCTGAATTTTTTTGCATACAGTTGTTAAAAAAGACACCGTGTCTAGATTACCATAAAAATTGGAAATCAATTATCCCTATATGTTTATCATAAGAGATTCTGAAAGAGCAGTACCTAAGCTTCGGTTCAGTAAGAGGATAACACACCTTTCCTTTGAGACTAAGTTTCTGAAAACAGACCAAACCATCTGCGAGAATTCTACGTGTCTTTATTAATTTTGGAATATGGCCACATTTCGCGGCACTTTCGGAACTGTTTACGGTGTTTAATGTGGTTAAAGCGACTTCGGTTTGCCTTCTGTAACGCTGTCACTACAAGTCGGATCGGAATAAAATTCAGTAGAATGTAAAACCATAAATTGTTATTAAGTGGTCCAGATCGGGTTATCCATGTCCGAGAAATCGATGTGATCTCTAGTGACAATTGAGGTTTTATAGCACTCTTGAAGGCCTTTTTAAAATTTAGAATGCACTTGTAATGTGCTATAAAACTAGAAATGCTACTTGGGATGTCAATTTGAAATATGAATATTTCCTTCGGGGCCGTTGATGTTGGCTGTTAGTGACATGGAACTAAAAATTTACAGTTTTTAGATTTGTTTTTTAAATGAAATTTTCATCTATTTACATTCATTGAAGTATCTATTCAAATCGGAATTTTCTACGTGATCGTACTCCTCACCCATTAATCCCGAAGACGAAAGTTGGATTGATGGAAAATTCAATAGCCATCGGTATGAAAATTGTACTTTTCATTTGAGACTAGCTTTGTTGAGCCATTTCCGAGAAATCGGTGTGGAAATATTATATAGATTTTCTATGTCACCAAGATTTGAGATTAATTCTGAATAAATCATTTCAGCCATCTCCGCATAATCAATGTGAACATTTTGCTAACAAGTCCACACATACACACACATACATTTTGCGATCTCGACAAACTGAGTCGAATGGTATGTAAAACTCGGTTCTATGAGCCTTGGTTTTTGACAGTCACATAACCTTCCTATAAGATAAGGGCAAAAACAATTAAAATTCACCTTTCCACGGCGCCGAAAACGACAATTTCACACGATCAAATTCCCCTCAGTACGGCCCTGTACGATTACCGCTAGTGTCGTTAGCTTCCATATAGTTCCCAGCTTCGTCTTGCCAGCAGCAATCGATGATGGCTTACACCTATATCTACGTTCATCTGTTTTACTCCATTCCACTTTGTTTGAGAGATTCTCGCTTTTTTCCCTTTGCCACCATTCCCGCGCCAGACTCTCGTCTTCGTCTATAGAGCGTTCGTAACGTTGCATACACCCCACCAGGAGCCAGTAGCGCGACGGTAGCAGCTGCTCGATGCTGGCGATCGTTCCAATGCAAATGGGGTTCTCTCATCGTCGAACATTGGCAAGGGGCGCTAAGAAGAGAACGGGGAACGTTGTGTTATTTCCAATTTGGTTAGATTTGGTTGGCTGAGTTGTATCATTGTATTTCATTTATGTACATGGCGAGGTGGTGGTTTTTGTGCTATATCCCATCCAGTGGGTTTACTGCTGCCATCTCGCTCCCGCACAAGGTCGGGGTGGTGAGGATATTTCGCTAGCATTCGTCGTCCATTCCATACCGCCCCCTTGGGCGCAACGAAAACGCTTTTTTCGGGTGAGTGAGATATAGCGATGTTGTTGCATTGCAGCATGGAATGGAAAGATAGAAATTGTTAAAACATTTTTGAATCAGTAGCATTTGAAGGTTTGGCCGGTTATGACGTGAGGAGAAGTGAGAGATATTTCTTTTCGTTTTCGTGTGTTTTTTCGTGAATCGACCCAGGGTCTCCGGGAACGAAATTTCGAGTGGGTCCTTCACTAATAGATTGCGCTTCGGAGATAATGTTTCAAATTGTGTCAAGTGCGGGTATATTGGAACAGTGCCGTTTTAGAAGTGAGTAAGTTTGGAGTGGTTCGAAAGTGTTCCCTCAGTTTTCACTGGGGTAATAGGAGAGGGGTTCCGCAAACGGGTGTTTAACTCCGATCGGAAATATCTGGTGGCCACATCAGCGAGGCAAAGTGATAACAATAACAATTATAAAGTGGTCACAAGATTTTAGTGAGATTAGATAGGTCAAGTGGTGTTTGTGTGTAGCGGAACATGAGTTTACCAAGTGGCGTTGATATGTCCAATCTGATGCAACAGCACCCGGTTCTGGGTGCGTTGCCACCGGCCTTTTTCCTGCGGGCTGCCTCGGAACGGTACCAGCGGACACCGAAATGTGCCCGCTGTCGGAATCATGGTGTGGTGAGTTTTCTGATATTAGTGGTTCGTGTTTTGGGGGGTTGTGGTTGTGTGTGGTACTGGGAAAATAGCGAGTGTGAAATAATGACATTTTATCGTAGCTAACATTGAAACCAACGGTTCTCTTGCTAAAGAAGGATAAGTCTTCATTTGCCGCAAAAAAAAATTGGAAACCCAAGGCAATGCGATAGCTTTTGATTTTAATGTTTTCACTGAATTTACTGAAAATGCTTGAAATGGAAGTAACGCATGAAAACATCATCATCATGATCCAGTAGACATAGAAAAACCATGGTGTATTTATGGGTTATCGAGAGCATTTGATGGTTTTTTGATGGATATGAATTTTGCACAGATAATATGTATTGTCTTTTAAAGGGTCTATATGATTTGGGACCACGACTTTTTTTTTTTTGGATTTATCGTTGACTAGGGTCATAAAAAATATTCGAGACAACCGTTTAAAATTCTAAGAATAATAGTCTCAATCATTTTGAACATAAGAATGAACAAGTTTTGTAAAACTGTTAAGAGTGTTAAAATCCAATTAAATACCCAACGTTTCAATGACATGTTACCTGATTCTCGTAGGTGTAGCAGGTTGTCTGCATGAAGGGTGTGGCCTGACTACCAAAAAACTCCAAAAAATCACCAAAAACTATCGCAAACCATAAGTGCTTAATGTTTCCATTTAAAATGGTACTTATTTCTATTAGCTGACAGTTATAAGGGCTTTGATTAGTAGAAAATTTTATGAGCTATTTAATGATATCAAAAGAATTACAATAACGTGTATATTTTGCTAGTGCAAAGAAATTTTAACAAGTCAACCGTAGCCAAAGCTTCTTCGAAACAGTTGGTATTTGATAGTACGTGCAAAAAGATTTTTTACCCACTTCCCAATATTTAGGGAGTTACATACCCTTTTTATTTTCAGAACATTGGAAAAAGTGTAACTTCTTGCGAATATTTTCCCAAATTTTCATAGAGATCCGAGCAATGGATCGAAGATAGAATTACAGGTTTCAAAAAAAAGTATTCAACAGATCTTCATTTTTTTCAATAGTTCGTAATTTTTTTTCTTACCTTCACGATATCTTTTTTATGTATAGGGGAACCCGGGGCTATTAGGACCGTGGGGGTAATTCGGACCGCCTCGATTTCCCAGAAAATCGTAAGACTTTCTGACTGTCGTACATATTCGTGGAACCGCAATCAGGCACTTAGCTAGAGGGGGGTAGGGGGCTAGGGGGCTAAAGCCCCTCCCGAAATGTTTTGAAAATAAATTTTCAAAAACATTATTATCAGCGAAGATTGCTGTTTCCAACAACCAAAATCAATGGTCATGAAATTCAGTGTGGTTTATGCTTCTGTCCCAGCCGGTAGGAAGCGAACGACAAATAAAGTTACTTTTATATTGTGTTCCTTGTCTGAAGAACAAAGGAAACTTCTATACTATGCCCTAGTAAGCTGTCGAGATGAGTGAGTCGCAGAAGCAAGAAGTGGTGCGCCGGCCAACTACTGTGATTAGTTATGATTCGTATAAGACCGAGTATTTGTGATGAGGAACATTTTCTGAAAGTGAAAATGGAAGCTATACTTACGAGAGCCACCTTTATTGAGTTCTACCACCTCAGGTATTCTGCGCTCATAGCGTTTAATAAATTGGATCAGGCGAAATCATTGATTTTGAATGATTTAAAGCCATTAAATTTTAAAGGTTGTGTGTGACAATGCTGTAATTAAGATCTTCGTATAAATGGACGGTGAGAGAATCAATGTTCGGTAACAAGATCGGATACCGCTTGCTTGCAGATACGTGATATGTATCTGAATGTAAGCTGTATCCGGGAGAAATGCAGTACAAAACATAATGCGATAGTACAATTACATATAGTATTCTTTGCATATATCAAATGCAAACTAGTACGTTCCAGTTCTGTGAAAAAACGTCACATTGCGACTTATTTACCGCTGAACACAAACAATTACCAAATATGTGGCATATGTTCAGGTTATATTGGCAACGGCAAAAGCTGCGTCAATATCAAAATATACAGCCAGCACAATCATTAAGGAAATTCACAATCATAAAGGTAACAAGCAAGCATGTTTGCGAACATAAAGGCAGCAACCACGATTATGACACGGAAGTGTTCAATAGCGAGAAAGTTATGAACAAACCCCTATACGCTGTTGGTGAGGAAAAAATATTTCTCTGCTTCGTAAACAGGTATCTACGTGCAAAGGTTAAGAGCTTGCGTGAGATCTGATGGACAACCAGTAAAACTCATTTTATTATTTTTATTGTTGGAAATAGATATAACAGAACCACTGTTTCGCGTCATTTTAACGCATCATCATTTTCATTGACACTTAATTTCACTTTCATGCGAGGAATTCGTTCCGTTCATGCGAGTTCGCAACACTGTTGCGACTAAAATGTTGTGACTGATTGAATCTATCAGTCCAGTAATTTCGATTTTATGTCTTCAGTATATAGCAGTCTCACGATCTGTTTTTTATTCGTATCTAAGAAGCCTCAAGAGCACCTCTTCTATCTTTTCTATGCACTCAGAACGAGTGCTTTCGGAATTTTGCTCTGATCCTCTCAATTCGGTTTGACGAAAACGGCATTTTCGAAAACACATTACGTCTTCGTTATCCGCACAACATTCAACGGTAGGTGGAACAACGTTGATTGAAATTGTTTCCTAAATGTTGGTAAAACAAACCTGTAATCAAAAAGCATTACAGCTTTCTTCAAGAAGTCATGCATCTTTTACAATCTTGATGAGGATTGTAAAAAAATTTGAGCTAATTAAAAACGAACCAATTACTGAGCAGATTGTTTGAATTGCCTTAGAAAGTGTAACTGCAAGCATCTTCGTATCACGAAAACTGCCGCTGACAAGCAATTTTGCAAAAGATTCACAGAAATTGGATAAATTACAATAATTTAAAAACAGAAATCTGAAAGAAAGTCTCTTCGGCACAAGAGAAGCAAGTGCGATGTGTTTTCTTTGATTTGTCGGAAGCAAGTGTGATGCTAAAATTATTTAGCTAAATCAGTCAACTATTTCTGCTTATCGAAACTGACATTCAGATTCAACGCCTCGGTCATTCAACTTTCCAACTGACGGCACCCACCAGACCACGTTTGCAAATTCCAACGGTGAAAATTTAATTTTTTTGCCATCCTCAAAACAAATATCATTATTTTGGTAAAACCGTGATTAAAGTAACAAATAAAAATTGAAAAAAATAAATAACAGGTATTTGTTTTGGAAAGCTTGAGGTTCCCTTTTTATGGAACGATTTTTGTTTGGGTGAAGGCACGGATCTTTGCAAGACGCTCACCACGTTTGTGGGGAATGAGCGTACGGGGCTATTCGGACCCCCTAGTCCATCAACCACCGTTCAGCGGCTTGCGGCTATGCACGTGATTGCACACGCCACAGCAAAGCATATACATACATGACGCGTCAATCGACAGCTGTGACGAATCAGATTATGTTTTTGTAAAGCAACTTACTCCGAGGTCCGAATTACCCCTACATTGTAAAAGGATGGAAAAACGTAGAGGTTTGCAAATCGTCGCCTAGCGCTGCCATGGAGTGATGAAAATGAACTTTTTTGGCACCAAAATGTAGCTGAAGTTTTAAATTAACAGTTGGGACCTTTGACCGATAAATTCTTTCGAATCTATCTATCGAAAAGGGCGATTTGCTTAGGTAGGTCCGAATAGTCCCGGGTTCCCCTACATTTTTATTTTGTGGATAAGAATTTTTTAATGCAATTTTCAGAGCACAACACATCAATTTTATGGGAAAAACGTCATCTGGGTTTAGGGGAAAAGGTAATAACACCGCCTTTCTTCAATTTTTTTTTTGTTTTTTCACTGGAAGATCAACGGAACGAAAGACACGACGCTCTTCATGCATTGCTTCAGATTTCCAGTGATAGTCCATATTGCTACAAAGGTAAAGGTGAAAATGATCGCATAGCATCGTTCTGGTGCGGTTCGGCTCCACACCGAGTTGGTGGGTTGATGTTATAAAAACGTTATGTTGTAATATGTCGTCTTGAAATCGCTCCAAACATATCAAACTAAATATAGAACTTTCAAAAATCTTGCTTTCAGAACGTATGCGGGGGTTTGATGTGGAAGAGCGTGAGTTTTAGACTTGGTCGGATCTCTATTGTTCGTCCTATAACAGATAGTTATTAACTCAATTTTAACCCTATAAATTAGCGAATATTTCGTTGCGCATTTTATTCACTATCGTTCAATATACAGTGAAGACTTTTTGACCCGATTTTTTCAGCCTCATATGAAAATTGATAGGTCAATAAATTGTGTTGCGGTGAATGCAGCATCGGACATGGACTAAAATCACCGATGGAGCTTGTACCACATTATCGATGTGTTTTCAGTCAATAACTTTGAAGTCAAAGTGATGACATAAACGTTTTTTATACATCATTCGATTGCAATTGATATAGACCACAATTTCTGGAAGACTTCTTTTTGTTGAAATTCGGCAAAATTTGGCGGAGGGTAGATGGTACGAATAAGTTCACGCTTGTCCATGGAGAGAGGGATCGGGGTTTTGTAATTGTCCACGTAGAATTTTCATCATATTTTTTACTTAATTAGAATGTGAAATTCTTCAATCTTGTGTTATTATGGTGAATGCAGAAAAACGTCTCTTAAACCTACACATTTTAAGGACTTTCTTCAGCAATAAGATTCAGAAAAGTCTCAAAAAGTCTACACAGATTAGGTAGTCAAAGTTTGATCGATTCAGATCACCCTTTTTTATAAAATTACCCGTCAAATAATTAATAGTCATCGTGGTTATCATTGGTAGGGGGTAGAAGTATAGCAATTGTCCACGCTTGTGCATTGAGAGGTAAGAGGGTGTCAAATACGAAATATTTTTTGTCCACGCGGTATATGATCAACCTCAAACTGCATTACTATTTGTAAGACAGGACGACAACAGCTCATTAGTAACAGCAGTCCCGGCAGGTCAGAGGTTCTGTGCCATTGTTATTCAAACACTCTTCACTTACTGGATAGAAGGTCCGCCGGGAACCCGTTCGCCAACGCATGGCCAACTCATATCGGTTACCACACCGTTGATCTCGACTACGTGAACGGGAAAGTAAATGCGGTAATCATTTATAAGATTAGCCGGAAAAAATGTCATTTGCTTGCTTTAGACAGGATAATTTTTAGCATACTTTCGATATAGCTGTCACGGTTGAATATTTCTGCGTCATGTTTCACGAAATCTTTTCCAGGAGAATTCATTTAAACACGGGCCTAGAGAATACGAAAAAAAAGAGATATAAATTACGTGTGATATAAAACGAGAAAGACAAGTCAGGGGATACTAAAAGCAAAAATTTGTCGCCTATCTTTAATCGACATAAGGCTGAATGCTTCCAATTTTCTTAGCAACTGGTCACAGATTCTAGAATTGTCTCTTCAGTGTACTGATCTTGCTATAAAGCCTTCTGAAAAAATGCTCCGTCAATCGCCTGACTGCGAATGATATTTAGACAAATCTGCAGATTGCTTAAATGTTAAACTTTCACAAAACTTTTGTTTTCTGTTGGCGCTCAATATCGATTGTTTTGGTTGTCGAAAGATTTTTCAAAAATGATGTTCGTATTTTTTGTAAATGTCATGCATACTTCGAAATAGCTTACAAATTGATTAAAATCTGTAACTTCTGTTAGAAATATTTCAGACAATCTTAAATTCCCATAAGGGAAAATTGGACTGAACCTCTTTTGTGCATTAAGGGCACAAAACCTAACATAAATTAAGTTTTATTTTTTGTGTTTCGAATTCATCTCGTCTGTAACTAGCACCATCTGGGTGTCTAGTTAGACGATGTATCTAAACTAGTACCCAAATTAGCACTAGTTAGACACAAACAAAAATTGCATACGGCCAGGCGTTTGGCTCCCGAGCCAAAAGACAAGAGTTCGTTTTCGCTTTCTCGTCAGCAAATCTGAGCCTTCTGTGCTTGCTTCCCGGGACATCACTCGGAACGATCACATGTGTCGTGTGAACTGTTTGGATTTTTTGTGTGTCTAACTAGTGCGAATTTGGGTACTAGTTTAGATAGATCGTCTAACTAGACACCCAGATGGTGCTAGTTACTGACGAGATGAATTCGAAACATAAAAAATAAAACCTAATATTTCAGGTACCACATCTTTTTGAATGATTGGATTACAAACCATTCACAGAGGATTTTTGTGGTGCTGGATACAGTTAGTTCGACTCAAAACTCGCCCAAGGCTAAGACAAGACAACTAGTAATACGATTTTGGGAGCTAGCTCGGAACCAATTTGACTTCTTTAAATTTAACTGTTGTGCTACTGCTTTACCACATACCTTTCGTACTGTTTGGTTGTATCCAACGTGGAAAACAAATCGAAATGGTGATTTAGGCGGTAGCAATTATGTAAAAAAAAATCCCCCCAGAAGCTGGATTCGAACCTGCAACCTTTGGGACTCCGACCCAATGTATAAACTCTTATGCTATCCCTGGGATATGATGTCCCAGCAAGAACACATGGTTATCGCATTGGTGATAGTGATCGTACCCCCTGCCTCTATTTAATTTCCACGCTAGATACCAAGGCCGGAGTCCTTATTATCGCCTGATGTCTAATTTTAGCTCATTACCCATCCTACTTCGGTAGCTGACAGAGCTAATGAAGACTGTCGATTTCTGGTCCCTTTCCCAGCTAACAGAGGTATGACGGTATCGAACCCATTGTTCGAATCAAGCAAATAATTCAGTTTTTTTAGGTATCTAGCATGGAAATTAAACTGATCAAATGTGTTGCGTGGCATCGGCGGTTGAGTGTGATCCCGCTTTAAAGGCAGTGGTACGATCACTATCACTAATGCGATAATCAGGGCCAGCCCAGGGAGAGCATAAAGCGTTTGTGCATTGAGCCAGAGTCCCAAGGGTTGCCGGTTCGAAACCTGTCTCTGGGATGATGTTTTTCATATAAGTGCTTTCGTTTAACTCATCATTTCGGTTTTGTTTTTCCCGTTGGATACTACCGAAAAAGTCTATTCCTTTAGATGTGTTTCGGGCAGGTTGGATGTCCGACAAATTTGTTAAGTTTTCAACCGAAAGCTCATTCGCCTAGCCAGTTATATGTTTCGAAGTGTTGAATTGCAATGGCCATCTTGATTCCACACCAATACAAAAACACTAGTTTCTGATAGTTTGTATATTCTGTACATACTTTCTCAATATCATTTCTTATTACAAATGTCAAAAAAAAAATCGTTTTGCAATTTTAGCACCAAAATCTGTATCATTCTGTACCTTTCCACAAAAATCTGTAATCTGTACCGTACAGAATCTGTACCGATAAAATTTGAAAAATCTATACTTTTGTAGATAAATCTGTACTTGTGGTAACACAGCGTGCAGTCTTACCTTTATTTTATCTGCCTATCTCAATTCCAATGCTGTCACTTTCGACCACGCTAGTTGGACTGTTCTGCGTAACGTAACATTCTGCTTGGGGTAACGTATCAAATGGCACAGGTGATGAAACTGAATATGGGCGACTTTCGCAAGCCTAAGCTCCAATTTCCCCTTCAGACACACTTTTCCCTCACGAAGAAACGGTCGTATAGCACAAGCTATGAAGTCAACGATCAAGTCAACTTCACTCCTGATGGAAAATTTAAAATGAATATTTTCTTTGTTTTTAAGAAACTATCAGTTGTCGTTAACAGATTTGGCATGGAGTTGTGCAGCATGTAATATTTCACGCATCTTTGGAACTATTTAAACAACCATTGCACAACAAAGAAATTATCAGTAAAGATTGGGGTTTGACCCGAAGACTCCGGTTTTTGGAAACGATCTCCGGACCTCCGGGTCTCGTGAGACGACTATGGTACTGAATTGGTTTGTTTCAAACGAGTTTTTTCGGTATTACCGCTGACTGTTGGCCCGGAAGGATAGCTTTGCTCCTTTGTTGGAGCCACTTCTGGCGATTATGGTGACGAATAACCATACGCTTCGCAGTGTGCTTTCCGCACAGTACCGCTTTCCTGCCTCTTTCACTCTCTTTCTACTGCCGAAACGAAGTGAAGAGGAGATAAAGAACGCAATTGCATTTGTTCAAGATGGCGCCTGCATTCGACCAACCTCTAAACAATTCAAGGTACCGTTCGAAACATTATATGCTCGTGTGAAAGGAAAGTGCTCGTCATCAATGCAAGTGCGTCAGATATTTAGCGTTAGTTAACAATATAATAATTAAAGGTGTTATTGATGTAGATAATCGAAAAAAAGATCGAAACGGAATCCAAAAAAATGCTCCGAAGCGCAAACGTGATCGTCGCTTAGCTATGCAAACACGTGAGCCGCAATGCACAACTTCAATTCCACACTCTGGCGACGACGAGGACACCGAAGCAGTCATCAGCAAGTACAAAACCAGACGCAGCTGCTGAAAAAACATCTTTTTTCAACATTTCCTTCCGCGGTTGCATGATTTTTCACATCATTTGTCACCTTCTCATTTTCTTACCCGAATGATTTCAATGGATTGCATTTAACCTAAAGTAGCTTCGCCTTATTGGATTTAGCTTGAAAAATATTTGGCCACGCATAAAATCTGGCACTAATGATAATCTTTCCAATGAGTGTTTGCTTGTCAAAATCAGTGCAAAAATACCATCGCACGAGCTCACCAAAGAAAACTGACCTACTTGACCCCACTCTACTCATATTTTTTTTAAATTATCACAGTTTACTAAAAATCTCCAGGTGAAAGCCTAATCAGAGGTGGGCCTCCTAGTAAAGAGTATTGAGCAGCTTACTTTCAATCTGTAAAATTAGTTCCGCGGAGGTTTAGAAAAGGGTTTGGCGCCGGACTTTCTACAACTTACTATACGTAAGTTGTGGAAAGTCCGGCGCCAAACCCTTTTTGTCCAAGGATACAGTACAAAAGTTTCCGGATACACTCTTAGTTGAGCTCGGAAATTTCCCGCACAGCCGAGTAATCAGTAAATATTTATACAGATATATGTGTGTGTGTTAACCATCCTAACTCCCACTAGCTGGTAGTGTAAATATTTATACAGATATCTCGGAAAAGTGTCATTTGTTTGCTAATGTTCAGTGAAATAGTTCCCGAGTCTCAGCAAACAATTATAGCTTTTACTGAGATCTCAGCGAAAAGTGAATTTGCTTGGCTGTTCAAATGTCGACAAAGTTGCAAAAAATGCTGAGATTCGGCAGATAAATGAAGCGTGTAAATCATTACCATCGGCCGATACGAATTGTGGTCGGATGCTGGCGTTCTTCCCAGGGGGAAAATTTGGAATAGTGTTTTCACTGTAGAAGAAAAATTATCAAAAAAATATTCGTTATGTACTACATGGGCGGTGAATTTTGGGCAATATTTAGGTTACTTTATTTATGAATGTTACCTTTACGTCCCTTCACACATTTTTTTCGATTTATTTGTGATTTAGATTGTATTTACCTATCACAATAGACACAGCCCTTAACCGGTAAACGACCATTGTATACACACTTCCACGGTTAGTGCGTTTCCGCTTTTCCAAGTATTTTCTCGAATCACTGAGCAGTACGCAAGTCTAGCGACGTAGTCCAAATAAATGAGAAGAAGTAATTCAACTGTGATATTATCCTTTGTTTTCGCCCCGCGAGCCAAACGATTTCTTCAAAGTCAAACTTGTGTACAGGTAGAACCCCCCTTTTGAATTCTGCTCGACAATTGTTTCCCTTTTTCCAAAGAATAAAGTGCAAGAATTTCCTCGCATTGTGTTAATGTTTGGAACGTAGTTATATGCAGCACGGCGGCGGCGTCGGCGAAGGCGTCGCATTGCACCGTAAATTTTCCACGGCCCGCTCAACTGCCATATAATGATTTAATTAAAATTTAAACAATCAAAGCTGCTCCTTGGGGAAGCGTGTAGCGTGGCGCCGACAAGTGTCCCACCATCGTCGCCGCCGCCGCCAGAGCCGCGAGGAGGTGTTTCTGTAGATTTTCAGTTTGCGAACAAGTTTCTGAATTGTTTTATCGTTTCTTTTTACAATTTTTTTTTTATTTTTATTTCCACACAGGTAAGCGCCCTGAAAGGTCACAAACGGTACTGCCGCTGGCGGGATTGCGTCTGTGCGAAGTGTACCCTGATCGCGGAACGGCAACGGGTGATGGCGGCTCAGGTAAGTTTGAGTTTTTTTTTTGGTTGGTTGGGTAAGGATTACCAATTTACTAAGGAGGCTTTTCTTTCGTTCCAGGTGGCCCTGCGCCGGCAGCAAGCTCAGGAAGAAAATGAAGTGCGCGATCTGGGACTACTGTATACCGGTGGCGTTCACACGGTCGGTCAACCGATGCCGGACAGCAACGGGCAGTCGTCGGTGGGACAGTTCCACACGGGGATACCGTCGCCTCCGAACGATTCCGATGGGGGGAATCGGGGAAATTATGGAACGGTAGAAGGTAAGTCGTTTGCTTGCTGGCGAAGTACAATAATTTATGTTTCAAATTTTTTTCACTGCTTCACTACAGAAGCCGAAAATCCTCGACTCCGACCGGAACGCATCAACTCCGCCTATTCGCCAGATCAGAGTGAACCCGACAGTCCCGGTAAGTGCGGCCCCGGAACATGGTCGATGAATTTATTATTACACTTTCAAGCTTCTGTTTTAAATTTGATTAATGGCACTCGATGAGAGCAGTGTTTAGTGTTGCGTCCTCTCAAGGGGCATGGTAAGCGCCACCCCCGCTTGAAAAAAACATAATACGTTGGTTGTTTGGTTGATCGGGGCAATGATAATGCGGTGTTTGTCCGCTTCTATGATGTCATTTTCATTTGTGCAATGGAGACATTATATTACAGTGACGTTGGTTACGGTGAAGTGCACTTGAGCAAACGGCGACGTAAGTGCACATTTTGACAGTGTTGCAATTTATGTTTGGCCATAACGGTGATGAGCCTCGTAAGGGATGATAGGTTTTTGACCAAAACGATATTGGAAACGAAAGGATTTATGACTACATTATAAGTCAATAAGTTATTCGGATGATAGCTAGACTAATATAAGTGTACGAGTAGAAAAACTCCTTTATGCGATTGCACTGGTCTACGCTATAAATGTCATGTGTTTTAACACTACCCAGAAAAAATAAATATTGAATGTAGGAGGAAACTAATAACGCCATTTCACAAGCCTTCAAATAGAATTTATAATCATCATAGAAAAAATTTATTAAAGTACAATTGTTTAAAAAAATTAAGATCAGGAACAGCTCATGGGGAAAAGAAGGAAATAGAAAAAAATCTCTAATCGACAAAAATAAGAGTAACAAAGTTCATAAAATTACTTCACATCACGTGAAAAATATTTACGCTAATTCGAGAGGTAATGAACGCTACAAATTCTCATTCGTTTGCATTGAATCATCTTATATTCCGTAAGAATCCACTTCGGTTGCCACTTTTACCTCATACTTGGCGGTCTAATTACGCCATCCCCTGCCATCGGAAACCGCGAAAGAATTAAGTGTCTCTATTCTACAACCCCCGGGGACGTGTGCCGAAGATTTTATGGTGATGATTTGATGAAAAATAATTACCATCAACAGGCATCATCATCTTCATCGTCATCAGAGTATTGCCACAAAGTAGGGGATTCCTTCCGAGGGGAAGCCGTTGTTTGATTTGGATGGGAACCGTCACTATCAGTCGGTACGGTTGGTAGGTAGGTAGGTAGGTGCATTACTCGACCATGGGGATAAGGGGATGAACTGCCGTAGTTAACTTCGAGAGCAGTGAAGAGCAGCTCGTTATTTCACTCCTCTGATCGTTGCGGTTAGGATGAGACACCGTGCTTGAAGATATTTCCCGAAGTGTTTGCTAACTGGAAATATTTAATCTTCCATTAAATTGGTTACTTTTTGCTTTTTTTTCGTCATGAAGGGGTAGGAGAACCGATGGATGGAGTAGTATTCATGCCAAAAAGGTGACCAAAATTATTGAAGCATTATACTGATGGAAGAAAGATACACAAATTAATGGTCTAATCCACGTTTGATTGTGTAAGTGCGAAGTTTAAAGAGCGCCCCATATCAAATTGCATCACGGAAAAAATGCTGTAAAAATTACCTGTCTTCCTCAGATTTGACCTCCTTGGTCTGCATCCGTAGTGCGTGCTTCATAAGTACCCAGTATTTTTCGATGGACCTTAGATCCGGCGCGTTGGGGGAAGGGGGTTATGTCCTTGGGTATGAAAGTGACCCCAACGGGGCTTCGTACCACTCCAGGACAACATTTGAATAGTGGCACGAAGCTAGATCCGGCCAGAAGATCGTTGCTTCAACAGAGGAAACAGATGCTTCTGTAGACACTCCTTGAAGTAGATCTTTCCGTTTACAGTCCCGGCACGGTCACAACTGGCGCACTCCGTTTGCCACATGAGCAGATCGCTTGCCAAATAATGTATTTGTTGGCAAATTTTGGAAATTTCTGCTTCCTTACTTCCTCCGGAACATCAAACTTGTGCTAGGCGGTGAAGAACAGAAGCCCCGAAAGCTGCCGGAAGTCCGCCTCGACGCAGGTCTCATTATCCATAATGAGATAACGAAGCTTTGTCAAAATTTCGAGCATTTTGTACTTTGTACATATGCAGTTCCTCTCGTTCCTCGGCTCTCTGAACGAAAGACTTGGACAGATTCAACTTGTTGGTTACATCCCTTAGCGAAGCATTGGAATCCCACTTAAACGCTTGTGACCCTGATCATTAATAGAACATCCATTCTGACCACATTTCAACTTCCGTCCGATACTTGTTTTCTGATGTCTCGATGAGAGAAATGAGGATTTTCTTGGTGCTTGCGCAAAATCAATTTGCCATGTTGTGTTGTGTTGCGGGTGACGCCATTTTTTCCAATTTTCGAAAAATTGACTACGGTAAAAATACAGTGTAAATAATACACTCTAAACTACTTCTGTCTAAATTTTCGAGAAAAAATACCCAATGGGTTATTTTCTATAATTACGTCAACGATAAAATTCATATTTTTGGTGTGTAGGAAAATTCTTGAAATATGCCTATTTTTCCGTATTCTACAGTAGTGTTATATATACACCCCTTAACCCCTCATCAGTTCGGTTTCTCATCTTGCGCAGTTCAGAAGCTAAAAATTGCTCCGCTGCTATAGTTGCAAAAACAAAATTCGATATCTACTACCTAGTGTGTGAGACGTGAACAAACAATGAGTGACAATGTCAAGCCAGTTTATAGCCCGGTTCGGCCGAACTGTAGTGATGTTGACTTTTCGAAATGTTCGGTAAGATCATCGATCCGTGAAGTTGAACATGAAGCTCAATATAGCAACTGTCCAATTCCATCATGTACGTCATGAGGTACTGATTACGTTCCAAAACGGTAAACAAGCAGAATCATTTGCTACGCAGAACAACTTGAAGCACATTGTCGAATGTAATGGCATTTTATACAGCATCCCAACCTACGTAGACCGTGACACTATTGAAGTTAAGCTACGCGACTTGGCACCGCGTACTAATCCCGCTGTTATCAAACAACACATGTCACAATACGGTGAAGTGGAAACCATTACGGAAGACACATGGAGTAGCTTCTTCCCAGGTCTCAGCAGTAGAGTTCTTGTGGTGAGAATGCGGCCGACAAAACCTATCCCCTCATATCTGACCATTATAAAAAACAAGGTGTTACATTTAATCAGCGAACATTGGTCACGTACCGTGGGCAGATTCCCACGTGCCAGTTCTGTGATCAACCGCTTCTCCGCGGAAAACCTTGCTCGGATGCTGCTAAAGAAACTCCATCTGCTACGATCAAGACCGGTAAACAGTCGTCGTATGCTAAACCACAACCGGTTGTTAAACCAACGAATGACGACCGTGTATTAACAAATTTAACTCAACGATATGGCCCAGGACGACTAAACCAACTATCGTTGCGAACAGCGAAAATACAACGATTACACCTAGTGCTTCCAAACCAACAATCAACACCACCAAAAATGAATCTGATGCCGATGAAAACCGATCTACAACCTGTAAGCACAAAAAAAAAACAAATAAGAAAATCCGACATGAGCAACATGAATGCAGTACCGATGACAACATGGACGTAAACAAAAACACGAGTGAAAGCGACCTGAATGACTCTCTAGTTGCGGCAGACAACGCAGCTGTTTCACCGCCAAGGAAGAGGATCTCAACACGCAGCAGCAAGCTGAGTGAACAAGACCCAATGGGTAGCCATAGTGAAAATTAAGTTTTATTTTTTACATATTGCAAAAATCAAAAAAGATCCACGGCTCAGTTATGCTAACGCATTGAGCCGTTTCAAACAAACAAAAAAACCCTTAAACCCCTTTAATATAACAAGATATATTAGGGTGGCAGTTATTTTAACTATGTTGGGAATTTTATCTATCGTCCTTCATAAAACGAATCAAGTTTTCAAAAAAATGGGCGCAGATTGATCAAAATTGGACTATTTCAACACGTATGGATTTTATAAGGATAATACATGTAGTTTTTCATACGTTTTATATGAAAAGTCATAACTTTTTTTCAAAGTTATCCAAAATTTTTGAAATTTGGTATAGTTCGAGCACACTAAGAAAGCTTTCAAACGGAAAGTTTTTGGACTAGTTAATTTTTTTAAGAAATATTGTTTTACAAAATGCTTAGATTTTTTAAATTATTTTTTTTTTCATTCATATGGGGCCCTATTCTCACTAGGGCATTGAAAAAAAATTTTTTTTTGAATTCTCAATATTGTGACAAATGTCAAAGTAAGCTCAGATGCCAAATTTCACATCATTTGGACAATTTTAGACCCCCGCCCACTTCGCTTGAAATTTTTTGAATTTGGTAGTATGGGAAAATATGGAGGAAAAATATATTAAATGCTATAACTTTTGAAGTAGCAATCAGAAAATTACAGTTTATACCACTTTTGAAAGGAAATAATCTTAGTATTTGAATGAAGATATTTTTGTTTTTAGAAAAATGCGGAAAAGTGGGATACTGGGCCATTCTGGCCCAAAATCCCATATTTTTAATGATTTTTCTGCTCCGTGATGCAAATCATACATATTTTATAGTTTTTCTAATGTAAAAAAATCTCAAAAATCGATCGGAGTCTTTTTGAACTTTGTCCAAATACGAGAAGTTGGGGTTAAATGGCCTTTTGTCATTCATATTAAACTTCATCATTTTCTTGTGCATAGATCTCTATTATTTTTCATAAAATATACCTTGTTGAACGTGGAAAATCCTTAGGATTATAACAAAAATAGATTCGTTACCGGTAAAATTTAGGAACATCAAATTATCTGACATATAGTGCCGATTTCACATTTTTATCATAAAATCGCACATATTAACTCCATTTAACAACAAAATTCTTATTTGATTAACTACTTTTAGTGTAAAATATGCTTAGGGATCACATGAGAAAAGATTCATTCCTGGAAAAATAGGGGAAGTTGAGGTATTAGGACAAATAATAAAAAAATGAGATTTGTAGAGTAAATATCAAAAAGTTTGATGTTTCTGAATTTAAATTCTAACGTTTTTATTTTTGTTTTATTCCTCAGAATTTTACACGTTCAAAAAGTTACATTTTATGAAAATTGATTGAAGAATAATAGAGATACATGTATAAGAAAATGATAAAATTTAATATGAATGACAAAAAGCCCTATAACCCCAACTTCTCGTATTCGGACTAAGGTCAAAAGGGTTCCGCTCGATTTCTGAGATTTTTTTCACATTAGAAAAACTACAAAATATGTATGATTTGCGTCACGAAGCAGAAAAATCTTGAAAAATATGGGATTTTGGGGCCAAAATGACTCAGCACCCCACTTTCCCGTATTTTCTCGGAAACAAACTTCTTCATTCAAATACTAAGATTATTTCCTTTCAAAAGGGGTATAAATTGTAATTTTCTGATTGCTACTTCAAAAGTTATAGCATTTATTGTATTTTTCCTCCATATTTTCCCATACCACCAATTTCAAAAAATTTCAAGCGAAGTGGGCGGGGGTCTAAAATTGTCCAAACGATGTGAAATTTGGCATCTGAGCTTACTTTGACATTTGTCACAATATGAGAGGGGGGCCTTTGAGAATAAAAAAAAAATAATTTTTTTTTGCAATGCCCTAATTCTCACAGTCACGTCACCTTGTGACTAGAGGGAAATTTTGTTCTAGTCACTAGGTGACGTGACTGTGAGAATAGGGCCCATGATTTTTTTTAAATTTTTTATTGTGTGTTCGAACTCTACCAAATTTCAAACATTTTCGATTACTTTTTAGTCCAATTTCGATTACGTCACGTGTTGAAATGGTCCACTTTCATTCTAATTTTGCCCAAATTTTTGTATACATTCATTCATTTTTTAACGAACACCAACATCGATGATAGCTCTTAATACTTGTTGCATTAATTCAAAGATTGATCCGATGCAACGTCAAGTAACTAATATTTGGTATTCGGCAGTAAACCCGCAGGTCGGAAATCCATGCTCAGCAAGCCGTCGGCAACCAGGTTCCATAGCAAAGGTAATAGAACGCCCCCCGGAAGACAACCGCTGATACTATACTTCATTATCTCTGCCTGTTTCAGTGACGTTCAACGAAAGCGGTTACTAAGCATTGCGTTGATCCAACCCGAGATACATGCGGAAACTTCATAACTGCGTTTCCAGAATTGACTAAAAGGACACATTATAAAAATAACCCCTAATATCTTGGAATACACCCAAGATTGCTAGAGCGAGAAGGCTTTCTAAATGTTATAGATAGATGACCGGTTATCCGTTCCAAAGCGTTTAGAAGAAAAGAACTTAAGCTGATAGGCCTAAAACTCGTGGTTTCTTCATAGCTCGAGCTAACCGTTATTGCTTTCGGGATATACTGGGTAGCAAGACCCGAAAGCATAATTTTTTTCAAGACATGTTTGGAAGTATCAAATTTCTTTTGCAGCAGTACGGAAAAGATTCCATCTTTTCCAGGCGATTTGTTTGCATCAAAGCTGTCAACTGCCCGGCGATTCAGTGGTAATCAATGTGGTGATGACTCTCACGAGTCCGAATCACCAGCATGAGATCTGTGAACACTGTAGAGCTTCGGATCGATACAACCTGGAAAGGGTGCGTATCGAAGAGATCATTGAGAACATTTTTTTTTCATTCATTAATTCAAAATGGCGGATATAACCAAATTCGCAAATTTGGTAAAAAAATTACAGCCATTGTGTGGCCGCCATTTTGAATTTTCAAATTCTGTTATCAGAATCGTAATCAGCGACCTCAAAAACCACATAATCCATTTCTATGCTAGTTGAGAAGTTATCCCTGACTCTCAGTTTCTTTTGTAGTCCAACATAATTATAAACTCCATTTTGCAAATTTTGATATTTTTTTTCGAAAAGGCCGATTTAATCAATCTAACAGTGAGATAAGATATTTCTTACACATATCACTATAGGATCATTCATTAGTTTTCAGAACTCATGCGAAGTAGGCAACCAACTAGAGGTGAGATGAAAACAGTTTCGAGTCCTGCACAAAACAAACAAAATTCAAAAAAAACCTGTTTTAATCCACCTAGCGGTGCAATTGTGCCTTTCTCATTTCTCTAAACTATGGCACGGAGGTTTTTTATGTTCAACATAATTGTGGAAATGTCCATTACATTCTTAGTACACTTTGCACTTATACACAATGGCATGCCAGCCACGAACTTGATGAGCTACGTGTCGACGGAGAAACACTTGAAACAAAAATATATCATACTTCATTAGCCTAATCAGTATTAGATCAATGTTATCTGCTTGCTAACTCATTTTGTCATGCGGAGGTGGGTATGTGAGAAGGGCGAAAGTCCCATGAACGAACGACTCCCCAGCTTAAATTGGTATGCTTTGTGATATAGTGGTGGTTTAAAGATGATGGGGTTGAAAGGTAGGGGTATGAGGGCTGGATGGGATGGTGGTCTGAGGGGTGATTTAAGGAGATTTTTAAAGGAGAGGAGTGAACAGTAGAGGGGGTGTAACCCCTCTCCGTAAACCATCAACTACGCCCCTGTTAAAATCCAGAAACCTTATGCGAGTCGAAAAAAATTTTGGCCGGGATTAGGTTGACGTTTTTCAGAGTGATTGCATAACCTTTCTATATGAGAAAGGCAAAAATGTGCCAAAATCCAAAAAAGTGAATTGTCGTCAAATTTTTTTCGAGTTTGCATCAAATCTCGACGTTTCATGCACCTTGAAGACATTTAGCATCAAAAATAAAAATTCTATTTTAAATTTTTCCTGTAGTTTATATGAGAAATTTCTGTGTGGCCGCACTCTTAAACCCGTAATTCCGGAACCAGAATTCCGATCGATCCAAAATTCAATAGCAGCCGATGGGAAGGTTGCACCTTTCATTTGAGACTAAGTTTGGGCAAATCAGTCCAGCCATCTCTGAGAAAAATTAGTGACATTATCTGACGCATACGCACATACATACACACACACATACAGACTTTTTCCGATCTCGACGAACTGAGTCGAATGGGATATGACACTCGGCCCTCTGGGCCGGGATTAGATTGACGTTTTACAGAGTGATTGCATAACCTTTCTATATGAGAAAGGCAAAAATTAAAAAGGGTGAGAAAAAGTCTACAGTTGATAAAATGAATGAAATAATTAATAAAATTCAACTTAATAAAATTAATAAATCAAAATAGTTCAGCTTATTAAAAGTAAAATCAGACAGTTTAAAAAAAAGTTATAAAGAATAAATTAAATTGAATTTGTCAATTGGAAACTAACGAATTGGATGAAAAGAATAAAAGGAATGCCTCAACAATAAAACGAATAAAATAAATGAATTAAACAAAATAAAAAATAAATGAAATTAATCAAATGAATAAAATTCTCACAGACAGACCAGGACAAACATGACGCAGCTGGTAACAGTACAATAGTTTTAGATAATACTGTTACGCATAACGAATCACAACCAACTTGTTCGAAAGCCACTGAAATTTTAGTTTACGGTCAACATTTTAGTAGAATGAGGACAGCCGTAAAGATGAACGAAATTCATAAGAATATACTAGGCTCCTCCTCATTTTCGATAATTCTAGGCACTAAAACAAGTTGGAATGAGGATATAAAAAGTGAAGAAGTTTTTGGGAGTGATTATAATGTTTTTAGAGATGATCGTGATTTACGACTAACCCAAAGAATGTCAAGCGGAGGAGTTCTTATCGCAGTTTCGTCAATATTAAAATCCAATCTTATAGGTTCATCAAAATTCAAATAATTTGAACATGTATGGGTTAAAGCACATATCGCTGACGAAATTTTTGTCTCAGTGTATTTGCCACCGGATCTAGCTTTCAAATCAACATATGAGATTTTCTTTCAAGTAGCTGAAGAAATAATCTCCAATTTTCCTCCAGAATATAAAGTTCATATATATGGTGAAAAAAAAATTGTGGCGATTATATCACTTCTAGGGGAATTATTCACTCTAAGTATATCATCAAAATGAAGGTTTTGGATCTTCTTAAAACATCCTAGAAGAATACTGTATGCTTTACCGTTCTCGCGTAAAATATTTGCGCGTTTTTTAGCAAAAAAAAAAACCACTATGCAGTTTGGTAAAGAGCTACGGGCTTTATCAGTAGGGTTCATTATTCCTTCAAGAATGAAGAATTCATTCTGTTTACTGTTTTGTGATGCGATTGATTTGGAGTCGCCATTAGTTTTTTTTTTGGGTTAACCAATTGTTTTTGTGCGAAAGGGTACAATACCTAACCTTAAGTTAATAATTAGTAATACGGACGCTCCTCATCAGTAACAAGCACCATTTTGGTACCAAATCTAAACTAGCGCCACGTTTGGTTAGACGTTAAATCCAAAAGTCATACGTCTTACATGAACATAAACGACTGGCTTGTTTGTTCGAATTTACATCTAACTGGCATTAAGATGGTGCTAGTTACTGATGAGGAGAATATATATATACACTAAATATCAACTTTAAGTAATACCTGGTTAAATGTTGCTTATTTTCGGAACGTCAAGCTTTATAAAACATTTCAAACACATTTACTGCAGAAGGATCAAAATGAAGCCATATTCGCATCATTGAACTCCAATTAAAGATAGCCGTTGTCGAATGAAACGAGACGTCAATTGACGTCAAGCCCAAAAATTAATGCGCCATTCTGGAATCTGACGCAGTACAATAAAAAAACCGATAAATATTCCCGCTTCTGCTCGATAAAACACACAGTATAACAATATGGCAAAATGGTGGTGCAAAAATAATCACCGAAGCGCAATATTATTTGCAACCAGTTTTTTTTTTCGCTCGTTTTTTTCTGCTCCCCGCTCAGAAGCAGTTCGAATAAAGGCCTCGGCACGATTTTTGTTCACAGCTTGCTGCCTCATAATGTAGGTGGTATAGCTATATAGGCACCATTTGATGGTTGTTATTTCTTAGGCCCGAACTGTACCCGAACCCACGGCTCAAGTGGCACTGGAGGTAAGCTTACAGTTCACCAACACCCACCCATCGGGGGGAACCCATGTGTGAAGTAGTCGCGTGGAAAATGCACCCGCGATTATTATTATTATTATTTCGATTTCGAAAGCGATAAAATAACAATCGAATTCGAATTCAAACTTCCCCGCTGCTGGATGGCAGCAGGTAGGCGTAGGAACAGCCGCGCTAGACTTCCTCTGAATCTGGGCCTACTTGAGCCTGGGTGTAATTATTTTACATGGATGGCTGCTTCCGTAATTATTATAGCTAGGAACCGTTCGTGTCGATTTGATTCATCGATGGGTGTATTGTGGGAAAGGGATTTTTACATATCAACCTGGTTTTTTTGTGCTCAAGAAAAAAAATGTCTTGGGAAACATACATTTGGGCTCATTTTCGAAAAGAGTGTTAACACCTCGCACTGAGAAGCCTAAAAAGTTGTTTCAAAATCGTTCAACACAGCTTCAACGATGGACGTCTGTTGAACGATTATTTGGACGTCGTCCAACGTTGGTCCAACGAGCGTCCTTCATTGAACGATTTAGAAAACAACCGCCGTAAACAACCATTTCAAATGAACGCATCACAGTAGGCAAGTTTGAAAGTGGCGTAGTGTGGTCTATGCTATGTATAGCTGAAGCACAACTGTCAAATTACGGGTAGCCAACAATTGAGTGTGTGGCTTTCGTGTTCTATACTTCAAAGGAATCCTAAGCTCGGGTTGCACAAAATCTAGTTCTCGGAAGAACAAATAATTTTATTTGCTAAGGTAATGTCGTAAAATCTGCAAATCAAAAAAATCCCCAATTTATCCATTGCTATAACTATTAGTTTCTAATTAGCCGGCCAATGTCAGCAAATCAGTTCGAATAGTCAGGATTAAAACTCGGTTCGGCACCGCAGTTATACCGCTTACCGATGACCGACAAAATCAGTCACTGCTGGCTGCTGCCTGCTACTCTTCCTCCGACGACAACGATTGAAGAAGCGCTCCGGTAGCAAATATTGACACTTCACTAAAAACTTTTTTTTTGTCTGTATTCCTTCGGAGCTTTCAAATACCTGCTAGCAAAAACTGCGACTGATAGATAGTTATTTCTTCACCGAAAAAGAAAAATTCAAGTGGTCTTTAAATATTTATCTGTGAATGAAATATTTCTTTTCTTTCCGCCCATTTGTCGGGCGAACCGAAGTAAAAAAAACTATCATCATTAGAAAAAGTAGTCAAACTGTTTCTGTTTTGTTTAAATTTGACTTCTTTTTGGTCTCTGTCGGTCGGAGAAACCCCGCAGAGGATCGGTAAAAAAAGCTTGAAAAGTGCCATACACAGCTTCCGCCTCTTTTGGCTAGAGAGAAGAAGAAGAAGAAGGAAAAAAACTGTGTTATACTCTTCGAGTGGTTCAATTTGAATAAATAGAGACGACAATTCACCGGGCCATCTATAACACACACGGCACGGTACAGCACAGGACAGGTGTGCACGGTTTGGAGCCCGGTCGTTACTCAAAAACGGTACTTTGCTGTACAAACAGCACTTAACAAATTTCATGATGCAACCTGGTTCGTCTACTTACCCGGAGTGGTAACACATGAGTTGTGATTGTACAGGGAGATTTCGAATACTGGTTTCGTGTTTTGAAAACTAAACTTTATTTAAAATATTTTTGCGATAATGTAATTGAATTATTTTCCTTAAGATCATCGCTAAACTGACTCATTGTTGTATCGAAAAAAATATAAACTATCCTAATTAGTGAGCACAACACTTTTCGAAAACCTTTTAACATACAAATTTAACAAATCATGCTTCATTTGGACTATCCTGAAGATCTTTTCTCAATGAATTTCAACCCATCACTCCACATTCGCTCATTGTCCCACCCAGAAAGCCGACGGTTTGCAACAATGGCCAAAGACTGTGTTGTCGGCGGTGATAATCTCCTTTCCGTGAATATGTTCTCAATCCACGCGGGTTTCCTACTATTCACTCAACCCTGAAGTTGATAAAGCCAGTCAATGTTTAATCACAATCAAAACCGACTTGTGTACAAATAAACAAAATTAATATTATCTCCCTGCCGGTCGTACACCAGCCCCTTCTCACCAGTTTCGCACCGAACTACATAGCAACTTCCTGCAAAGAAGATCAAGTACCAACAAACGCACCCTTAAACGCTGATGATGTTCCGGTTCCTCGGTGCGCTTGAATCTAATCTGTTTTTCCCACCTCCTCCCCTGTCCGGACGACGGAAGAGTGTGGAAACGGTTACCATAGAATTGTCGCACTCCTCACAATCCACCAAACAGCGGACGGACGGGTGTAGAAAGGGGGAAGCTGCCGCGGAGTAATACAAGTTTAAATTCAATTTTCCATTGTTGAAAGTTATTAAAATCTAACCCGATTTGACGAGACAGATAGAGAGAGAAAGCCACCGCATCGGTTGTCTGTGCGGAATGTCTGCTAGTGGCTCAGTCTATTGTACGTCCATATCCATACACTGTATCTGGGCCGTCCGTTGAATGGAGTGGCACATGTTAAGTATATATGCATAACAAAAGGTACCCCATCCTAACTTGTATCATCATCCCTCGGAAAATTCCACTTCCGAAACATCCGTACATGCAACACATAGCGACTAATTGTATCGGACTCGGGAAAGATATTCACAAAATTCGAGAACCGACCCACAGCAACCACCGTCGACGTGAAACTATTTCCAGTTGGTGGTACCAGCGTCGCACAGTGGGGCAGAATACTACTTTCGACGATCAAAATTTGTTTTTTATTTGGTTTTTTAAATTAAAAATGTATTACTCCACTATTTGGGCTAGATGTCACTCTACAATCTAAATTATATCTCCAATGTAACGAAACTATGCAAGTTTTGCACGCTTATAGCTTCGCTATTAGCAGATACATTTTAATCATTTATACACCAGCCGATTCAGAAACGCGTTACATGAATAAAATCGGTAAAATTGAAAAGAAAGTCAACAAAACAGCAATTTCAGGCGGAGCCGTCAATATAAAGCACCTAAATGGCTCAATCAAACAAGAAAAATTATAAATAGAAGTGCCGCGTTTGAATCAGTTTTTGTTCTTATGCTAAACGAGCATCTATTGGCACACATGTTACATATACCGGATACATGTGACACGTATTTTTCTCACTAGGACATCTGACAACATGCTCCTGTAGTTATTTCTAAATCACGGGCGGACTCAACTGGATTTGCGTCTACAGAAAGATGGGGGTTAGTTGGAGCTTTTGCTTGGCGAGGAGACTGAGTTACGTAGACCAGTTTTACTTTTGATTTGTTTTCAAAAAGTTGCAAGATAATCTATAGCGATTCTTAGTAATCAACCTAAAAGTATTGCCATCTGACCAAGAGAAAGCATTGATTTTGACAGTTCTATAATATAAAACTGAAAATTTTTAAACTATAACTTACTCTCGGGTGTTCTGTTAGGTTTAAAAATTCACGAAAACTCATACCGTGTCTGCGTTACTAGACTTAAAATTATGTTTTCCCAGTTTCTCCGACTTGAATGTCTGTCCTACTCTATGTATTTAAAACGCAGTTCTAAACGTGTTTTGAATTAGGCCACAAATAGATAACAAAACAATACCCCCGAAGAGATACTGTCATTTAAATTCGGTTTGAACCGATTTAGATTTATAAACTATCGTCGTGACATTTGGAAGCAATAGGTCAGTTTATAACCCTTTTTCGCTAGAAATTCCAGACTTCGGTCGTCGATACTGCAAAAATACTGCTGTATTTTCTCTGTAAGCAACTTGGCTCTCAGAACTTCCCAGCAAACTGACCACGAACCAGGATTATAGAACTGTAGCCCCATTAAAGCATCAGTACTCTTTAAACATTCCTTGGGACTCCACGGAGTGTAAAAGAATACTTTATTCTAGTGAAGGGTACATGGTTTGGCAATAAAACGGAAGTCCCCTGCCTTCTCACTTATTTTTATCCTTTAATTTCTATTTCAGTCAGATACAGCTTTGTTCGTTATCCGGAGAAAACCAAACAATATTATACCTAGACAAACTCATTGAAACTGGGGATGAATGGGTTAGGAGGGATTCAAAGGTGGCACCCGTGAAGATCGTTTAACAGATTATTCCTCAGCGCAATCGAAAAGTGACCTTTCTCTAACCTTGCTTGCACTCGATAAGTATTGAGACTCGAAGACTCTATACATTGAGCCGAAGCATTGTTGAAGAGAGCACCTCAACACGGTTGTGCTTCTTTTCTTTGATTTTTCCCCATTTTTAAGGTATTAGAAGGAGTACGTTTCTCGCAACTACTAGTTTTCACACTTGATGTTATGGAAAGTAACTCAATTTTCGATTCCACGAAAATCCAAAAAGGATCTACACGAAATCAACAGTTGCATCAAAACGAGTGGGAATTTACAATCTAGCAAAGTCCACACAATTGAATCCAATTTTTTTATCAATTATTCTAAATTGCCGTTTCCAAGCTTTTTGAGTTAGTCGGTGTTTTTCACTGTAAGGAATATATTTCTAAAGACCAACAAGGATTCATACCAAACCGATCAACGACGACGAATCTACTACCTCAAACGTATTTTGTGTCCGAAGGATTTGACAAGAATCAACAAACTGATGTTATATATACTGACCTATATGAAGCTTTCGACAAAATCAGTCACGATATCGCGATCGCTAAATCGTCAAAACTGGGTTCCAATCCTGTCTCGTTGGCCGTCAACTCAGCGTGAACATAGATGATGCATACTCCAATCTGTTCTCCGCTACGTCTGGTATTCCGCAAGGAAGTCATCTTGAACCATTCATATTCAGTCTCTATTTCAACGGTGTAAACTGTCAGCTGAAAAGGCCACGGTTGTTGTATGCAGATGGCCTAAAAATCTTTAACAGAATTAGGAACCCACTTTATTTGCAGCAGCAATTTGACACTTTCAGCAGATGGTGGGAAAACAACCGAATGATTCTGAATCCTTCGAAATGTTCTGTGATATCGTTCTCCAGAAAAAAAAGATCCAATTGAGTTTGAATATAACTTTTCGGGAGCTCATGTTGCCTGGGTTAACTGTCTCGCAGGTTGATCGGATTGTAAACATCATCGAACCACAATATAATCAATAGGGTTATCAAAATATAAGGACCGTCGCTCTTTTTAGTTTCTATTTGCACCAAGTTCCACTACTAGAAGTTAATTAGTTCTCATGTTAATAATCCACCAATTATTCTGACTACTCAGGATTTGATTTGTATAAGAAGCCGGCTTCAAGATGTTGATTACAATACGCCTCGATAGTTGTGTATCGAGAAGGCCGGGAGGGTCAGTCTACTTTCTACTTCTGCCGCAGTCAGACGTACAATCGAGCCAAGTGAACAACAGGCCTCTCGATCTAGTGTGCATTGTCTCGAGAACAAAGGAAATATCGGATTATTCTTGTCATCATGAGTAAAGTTGACGAAAAAGCTTTACTCCGACCCAACGCTGCGGTCGTTGACTTTAAATTTTGTTTAAAACGACCGAGTTTTAGTGAAGTGGAATACCTTCTGAAGGTAAAAATGCAACTTAGGCTTGCGGAAGTCTTGTACCTTCAGTATCATCATATTCGCAATGTAGTGTTAATATCATTCAACACGTTAGCACAAGCTGAGCGTTTCGTTTTGAAGAACAACTTAAAACACGTGGTTGAAAGTGACAACGTTGGAATTAAGATTCCCGTATACATTGAGAATGATTATATAGATGTAAGGTTATATGACCTATCACCTCGTACCCCTCCTGAGCCAATTGCAAAATGCATGTCGCAATACGGAGAAGTAGAACCCGTTACATCTGATACTTGGAGAAACTTCTTCCCGGGTACTCCTAACGGTGTTTTTGTAGTGAAGATGCGGGTTGAAAGGCCTATACCCTCCTACTTGGCAATAAAACTCAATACTCACGGAACTACAATTATGCAAACTACGCTATGCACCCATGAGGGGCAAACGCCTACGTGCAAGTATTGTAATCAGACAGCTCATCATGGACAACCTTGCGCGGAAGATGCAGAGGAAAATGCATCTCAACCGATTGCCAACTCATCTACGGAAAACCAACCTAAAACAGAGTTTTCAATACCAATGCCTGAACCACAAACGGTGGCCAAATTCGTGGCAGCTGTTCAGACCATAATGACAACCGCAAAAGAATCATCCAGCACCCCAAAAGCAACTGTAAGCAACATCGGCAACGAATGCAGTAACAATGACGATGGATTTACACTGATCAACAATAAGTGCAAGAAGCAAGGGAGAACATCTGATCCCGGACACCAAGCCAGCTTCGACCGGGACGTGAAAAACAAGAGAGATTTAAATGACCCCCCTGACGCTGTTTGCCAACAGACCTCGCGAAAAAAGGTCTCCGTCTCCGCTCGCAATTAAAAGTTGCGCACACGAGATCCAATTAATTAATTCTTGATTGTATTTTTATTTTTACATGTATTGTAAACGTATAAAAGATCCACGGCTCCGTTAAGCTACCGCTATGAGCCGTGTCAAATAAACGAATTAAAAAAAAAGGCCGAGAGGACTGATATGAGCCTTTTTTCTGTTCTATACCTTTCCTCTATTTACCCGCTCATAACCGACAATGAACCAGTAACAAATAGATTATTGAGAAAGGATGTGCTATGTGTGGTGGTTGGCTATTCAAGTATTGGTAGAGTTTGAAGTACTAATGTATGTCTTTCATGTGATGATCATAACAGCTGTATCTTGTACCTTGTATCTAATCTATTACCTCTCTCATGTATTTTCTTTTATTTCTTCTTTTCGAACCCTATACTGCCATTCTACACCCGCCTTCAGCTGGGCCAGCAAAGATGGTGATAGTGAACGTCTTAACACTCACACATTCTCAAACGCGATCTCAAGCGGGAACCTACAAAAAAGCCCTCACGCACGCGATTACGAATCGGTCACGTCCGGAAGTCTGTCCTTGATCCTAGAAGCCTGAGTTCATGCCTTCAGCTGGACCAATTAAGAAAATACGCCTATACCTATTAGACAACACGTCTCATGGTGACATGACCGGGAACCCCATCGATATAAGGGATCCTAATCTCTGCCAGAGTTTTAACCGCACACCGAAAATTTTATATCAGACTCACGGTTCGCGCGACGATTCAGGAACACACGCAAATATGTTACAAAATCACGTCAGCGTACAAACGGTAGAGCCCCTCGCGATTTTCCAAGCAACCTACGCCCACGAACTCGCAAACATGATTACACCCCGGTGATAAGGTGAACGTCGCAGCACTCATAAACTTACCAACGCGATCTCAAGCGTCATCCTACAAACTCCCGCGCTCACGTCATCATGAGTCGGGATCGTCCGGAAGTCTCGGTACCAACAGGCTAGGTTCATATTAATTGATAAAAAAAATGAAATCGAAAAATTAAGAAAAAAAAATTAACTCCCATATCCACTAGACAAAACGTTCCATGGCGACATGATCGGAAAATCTAGTGATATGGGGTAACTGATTCCCTGTCAGAATGTGATCCGTACACCGCAAACTAAATAAATGACGGTCCGCGAATATGTGAATGGCCGCGGGGTTTCAAAATCGAATTTATATAAGCGAAGTCACATACACGCGAGCACACGCGACAAACACGTCGACATACGAACGCTTAAGCCCTTCGCGATCATCCACGTACACCTATGCCCGCGATCGCGCATACTTGATAACACTCCGGTAATTATGTGAACGTTTTAGTACATACGAAGTTACAAACGCGGTCTCAAACGCGAACCTGCAAACGCGCGAGATCATGAATCGGTCACGTCCGGAAATCTTTGCTCTTCATTGTAGCAACTTAGGTTCATACATCCAGTTGGACCAATCAAAAAATAAAGCTCATATCCTCTAAACCACGCGTTCTACTGCGACATGACTGGGAGTGCTAGTGATATGGAAGAACACACTTTCTTCTAGAATCTGAACTGCACACGAAAAAAAAAATCAGATTCACCGTACGCACGCGATCATTCTAGAACACACGCGAATATGTGAAAGGCACACGGTTATAAAATAAAATTTATACACGTTAGCACACGTGACATACAAACGCACACGCGATCGAACACGTTAACGTACAAATGCTCGAGCTTTTCGCGATGATACACGCTATCGCGAGTCCTTACGTCCGCACATACCTGAACCGTACAATGAATATCACATTCAGAATCACGAACCGCTACAATTGACTTAAAGTCGTGTTTTAGTGGGCACTATTCGCCTGTCTCGTCTGAAAATTGCAGTATGTGCTTCTTCCGAGAACCTAGCTCTACAGCTCCTCTTACTCTTACTCTCGAAAAAAAACAAAAAAAAAATTAAGAAGAAATTTGTTTAAATCCATCTTTGCGCTCGAAGAGCACAAAATCTTCGACTAAATTAGTTATGGAATTTGCATTTCGACTTCGTCTCATCAGATCCCGACACTAACTTAGTGACAGGAGTACGCTAGCGACGGATTGACGTTAGCTCCGAAAAAACGGAGACACAATTTGTGTTCCTGAGCAAACTCCCAGCAAAGCTTGATGTCCCTGATTCTGGATGCTGGATTCTGATGAGACGAAATCGAAACTCAAACTCCAAACTAATTTAGTAGGGTAAAGTGCCTAGTTTCACCATACTAATACACCAATACACTTCACTAATTCATTAATTTCTCGGCCTAAAATCAATGGAATGCGTAAAAATTGACATCAACAGCTTTGCTTCGCTTTTTTTTTTAATCTAAAGATTTATTTGAAACGGCTCAATGCGTTAGCACCACTGAGCCGTGGGTCTTTCAATTTTTTACAATAAGTGAAAATAACCGTCTTCATCGGTATTTTCTCCTTTATTAGCGATGCTAGTTGTTGGTTTGGGAGCGGTTGTCGTGGTCGTTATACCTGCATTATTGGTTAACCCTTAAAGGCGCAAACCAATTTTTTTCAAATTTTCTGAAAATTGTCTCACTGCTTTAATACTATGATAATTTTGAGATGGTTTTCGCGATGTTGTTTTAAAACAACATTGCGCATTTAAGGGTTAATTGGATCGTTGTTTTTGGTTTATCTGAAGGTGTCGGTGGCTGCTTGTTAGAGTTGGCTGTAGTAGATGAGTTTTTACTAGTTGCTTCGGCGCATGTTTTTCCGTAGTGGGCTGTATGGTTACAGAATTGGCATGTTGGGGTCTGCCCGGGATATGTGATTACCGTTGTTTGCTTATAGGTCACTCCATCCTTCGGAGATTTGCATTCGATAGTCATGTAAGAAGGTATTGGTTTAGTCACTCGCATCCTCACAATACGAACGCCGTTGGGAATGCCGATGAAAAAATTTCTTCAGGTGTCATTCGTAATAGATTCTACTTATCCATATAGTTTTGCTTCGTTGTTAAGAACCAATATAATAACGCAAATGCGATGAAAACAGTGAAATTCTATTGCCACTATTGTTCCGGTACCATTTGACTCAATGCGTTGAACAAAGATGGCAGACACTGCTCTAACCAACGGCTTCAAATGGATGGGGTGATAATAGAAACATGGCACCCTAATAGATTTCGTGCTCTTCGCGAGCAAAGATGATTTTAAACAATTTTTACACTAGTCCTCATCAGCTTAAAATGAGCTCCTTTTCTTGTGGGACATCATGCTTGACTAGGGGTTTGCTCAGGAACACAAATTGTGTCTCCGTTTTTTGGCGCTAGCGTCAATCCTGTCACTAAGTTAGTGTCGGATTCTGATGAGACGAAGTCGAAACGCAAATTCCATAACTAATTTAACTCACAGTTGGGAAATCATAATTTTCTTATTTCTCCCACGTGTAGTTTTACGGACTGTGGTTCTAAAACGGCTCATTATTTTGAAAACTCGAAATCACATGAATCAATATGAAACATAAAGAAGATTTTAAATTATAGGTAACATTCAGACCAGCAATAATCGCTGGATTTTTGACCACTTTCCTCGTTCATCCCCCTTTGAGTTCGTGAATTTCTGAATCGTGGAACGTCATTTTCGAACCCACGCGAACAGTATTGCCCCCGATAAACGCCGAGTGACCTCAACTATACAAGAAGGATAAATCACCATCCCGGCGCATTTTTCGCTTCTGCCATCTAAAAACTCGGATTTTGTCTTTTGTTTTTTTTTTTCTGGCGAATCAACACACTCCTGGCAACTAAACCAGGCAGTGGTGGCCAGCGAATAAACCGGCCATTATAGTTTTCCTTTCTGCTTCGGGAAACTTTTCCGCATCCAGCCATTTACCCGACCGACCAACCGACCGACCGGTTTGGTGATCAAAAGATTTATTTGCGAAAAGAAGCGTAGAGAGGCGGAAAATTGTAAGCTTGTTTTATTGCAACGATGGAGAAAAACAAACAAACAAATATAGAGAGAGACGGAGAAAGGGGAGAGAGATAAAAAAAAACACACAACGTCAACTGTACAGTTCGGTCCGAGGTCCAAGCAAAAATTTTCTCCAGCTTCCGCGGCGCAGCATCCGATCTCCATCTGGGACCGGCCGACGGTAGTAGAAGAATGTAGGGGGGTGGGGCGATTTTTCCAGTTGGTCAGAGCAAAAGTAAATGTGGTCAACGTCAATTCGTGCGACTTTTCAATGGTCAGCAGCATGAAGGGAGAGAGACAGACAGAGAGAGAGAGAGAGAAAGAGAAAACAGGTTGCACATTGAAAAGAAATAATCTTCGGACACGGTCAGCAGCACATTCATAATGTCGCTTGTTGAATACGACAAGTGGAAATGAAGGAAATTAAAAAAAAAATGTGAAACGGTAATCGACATAATGATGGACGAGAGAGCACTTGTGAATAGGCAGATTAATGCAATGATGCTGAAGATATTTGCAAATTTCAAACATAGTCAGTCAGTCTGATTCAATTTAAGGAAATTATGCCAACCTGTATGGAATGGATAAATTAGGTAGGATTTTTTTCAAATTCAATTGTATGTTTTTAAATGTAGGTACGGAAAAGGCTTCTTTCAATTCATCATCATCATCGAAAATAGGAATTGTTTATTTGGGCTTTTCCCTCTTTTCATCGTTACATCAGAGAATCCTCTCGAATTATGATTTGTTTTTTTTTTTTGTATGTATGCCACCCTGCAATAAACTGTAAATAATTGTATGTTTTCTATGCACACAATTTCCCCGGAACTTTTTTTTGCGCTATTCCTCATCCCCATCGCCCTATCGTTTCGATTGAAAAAGTTTAATTTTTAATTAATTTTTCCACCCGCGACTGCACACGCAATCTGAAGGGCAATCGAGTTTCGGGGAGTCCTTATTGTGCGGTGGTCATTCAGAGGACGGTGCGGTAGATTGCGGGTCGGGTGCTATTGCTGTTGCTGCTACTGCGCGGTCAGTATTTTTTGTTGTGGTGGCCGCCACTCGAAATCCCCCTTTGGACTATCAAAACATACTCGTAATTGATGCTAATGAAGTGCGGTCAAATTTCCCTCGTCATCGCGTGATGGCTGCGCTTCTGGTTTCGCTACTGTGCTACTGAAATCTGTGCGTGGCAGTTGGGCCCGGGAAACGAGAGGTAATTTACGAATTTTGTTTGCGATAGGAGAAAAACTGGGCAATTTCATGGAATAGTTGGACGTGTTTGATTTCTGAGGGTCGTTGGAAGTAAATGTCGAATTTTTAGCAGATAATTACTCAATTGCGTCAAGTTCAATGTTGAAGCAATATTTTTCATTCGGTAACAAAAATGACGTAACCAATTCACGTGAACTGTCTCGTGCGTGTACGCATGTGTATATGAGTCTTTTAGTCTTATATAAGACAACTCAGATATCAATTCGAAGGGCTCTGAATTGATGGAATATTTAAGCAACCGAAATCTACATATACTCAATGCAAGAAATAGCAATTTACACAATCTGGCAGGGAACGGTTGTTAGATGTAACCCTCTGCTCCGACAGTATTACGCATCAGCAGCGATGCCAACATTCCAGTTTAAACTGGATTCGTCCAGTTTTTTTACATGATCCAGTACAGACATTTAGATATCGCGCAGTTTTATCCAGTTTTCTTGAAAGACATTTTTCTTTCAATAGACCTGTATGTTAGCTGAAACTACTTCTAGTGAGAATTTGATCTTTGAAGTGAATAGAAATAGGGTCGGGGGTCAGGGGCAACCTATTCTCAAGCTTTGCTCTTCACGAAAACAAACTTTTGGATAAGAGAGACGCATTTTCCAAACCTGTCACAGTTCACCACAACCTCTGGGTTAAGGTTGTGGTAAGGTTAAGTTTTGAGAGTTTAGTTTCGCTAGGGACAATGTGGTGCTTGAATTGTTTCACTGCAAAAAAAACATCAGTTTGCTGAACAGCTTGAAACAAGTTACAAGTTAGAGATGCGTCAACACAATTTCTTTTCCCTCTTTAGGTTGATGGGTTTGACGGTATTGCAAAGATCATCAAGCATATTTCGTGCATCAGTTTTAACCCCCCAGATGTCGCGCTTCTGGCTCACCGAACGAGCAGCCGCTGGTGTCCTAAGACGATTTCGCTAGATTTTCAAAGCAGCGTGCACTCAGTGCACTAGCGCGACTGCCGGAAGGTTAAACAAACCTCTGACAGACAATGGCTTTAAGATGATTATTGCAGTATGTTTCGATAGTGGTGCATCGAGGATACCGAGAAGGCTTTTGGGCCTTTGTATGTCTTGTGATTTTTCAGACTCTGCACCTGCCCAAACTAACGATAAACCACTAGCCTGTGCGCACTACCGTGGCCGAAATTGTTCCCCAGCTTAACCCTTTCATGCCCAACTTTTTTCTAGTGCATGTAGGGTTTCGAAACTATTTTTCCTTGAAAACGGTGGGGCCAAGAAACACGAGAAGCCTTTTTTCATAAAAATAGGTGCTTCTTTCGCAGTGCTAGAAGCTGCTCAATTTTTACCTTCCAATGCTCAATACAATTTTCCTAGAATATTAACAATAGTTCACTTGTGTGGAAAACGTAGCCAAAGACAGCCTAAATTGATAAGTATTATCAATTTTTAGTAATATTGCAGCATAACGAAGATATATGAAAAATTCATTTTCCGGCGTCAACATAAACTGTCCCTGGCAGCACTGCTCCATCGGAATCCAATCAGACTAATTGCAATAAGTTCAGTTCTGGTGTTGATCCTTGTAACTGGTAATACTCAAATGAAAGGCAATAGACACATTTATTAGCCTTGTTTTTGTGAGCAAATCTTATCAAAAGTTATAGCTGTTTAAAAACGTTGTTGTCCACAAACAACATGGGCATGAATGGGTTAATGGCGGTGTTGGTGGACACGGCTCGCAGTGGAGGGTCGATTTATCGGTCGGTTTCGTCATCGTGCACAGGTTAATTAAAGAAATGTAAAAGAAGAAGCTTATCAGTGTTAGTGCAGATTTTAGAAGTAGTGAACAACTGTTATGTGCTAGTCGTATGTCTATCTGTGTATGTGTTCGACAGCTGTGACAGCTGTGTCAGGGAATGGATGCAGAACTGGCGTATATGACAGAATAGTGGGTAATCCTACCTAAGATTAATTATTTACATTTTTTCTGGTGTTCAATTGCATTCGATTCGATCTATTCAGGAAGATCGGATTGGATTAACGTACGATTAGTTCAACGACGCATGTGAATCATCCATTCTCGGTCAGCATAGCATGATAAAATTCTAACAGAAAGCAATTGATGTTAATGGTCAATCAATATGGCATTTAAATGAGTTTCAGTAGTTTGATTGCATGTTACATGTGTTCTTTTCTTCTACTTCATTAGTCTGTTTTTTGTTGTACTTCTTTTAGTTTGTTTTTCCACTACTCATCTGTACCAAAAATAATATCGGTCAATTTATGCATTTATTTATTTCTTTATACGGTATGTTATGTTTCCTTTTATAACAATATCTTAAATTAGATTCATACTTATACTTACTAACACAATCAATTGCACATTCTCTCATATACACTCACAATCTCTCTCATTCCAAACCTACAAATGCTCGTGGCCTTCGCGATAATACAACACATATACTTACACCCGTTATCTCGCCAACATTAAAACAACCCCGTAATTAAGTGAACGTTTTGGCACCTATAAATTTACAAACGTGATCTCAAGCATAAACCTACCGCTCGCGCGATCAAGAATCGGTCACATTCGGAAATCATTTGGTCTTAGCAGCCTTAGGAGCAATAACAAAATAACGCTCACATCCACTATACAACACATTCTATGGCGGCATGCTTGGGAACTCTAATGATATGGGCGAACTTACTGTCTTCTAGCATCTGAACCATGCACTAAAAATTAAGTATCAGATTCACGGTCCGTTTGTAATCATTCAAGAAAACACGCGAATATGCGAATTACCACACAGTTATAAAACCGAATTTATGCACGCGAAGTTACATACACGCTAGAATACGCGACAAACACGTTAACATACAAACGCTCGAGCACTTCGCGCTCATCCACGCACACCTACGCCCGCGATCTCACAAACAGGATAACACCCCGGTGACTAACTGAACGTTTGAGTAATTATAAACTTACAAACACAGTCTCAAGGATTAACAAATGCCCGTGTTAGTTCGGTAATGCATCGGTCACGTGCAGAAATCTTTACATTCGGTCATAGCAGCCTAGGTCCATACATATAGCTGGACCAATAAAAAAATGACGCTCATATCCACTATACAAGACGTTCCATGGTAACATAACCGGGTACTCTGATGATATGGAAGAACTCACCCTCTTCTAGCATTTTAACCGTACTCCGAAAATTAAATATCAGATTCACGGTCCGCGCATGATCAACCAAGAACATATGCGAATATGCGAATGAACACACGGTTATAAAATCGAATCTATACACGCGAAGCTACATACACACTAGCACACGCGATATACAGACGCTACGCGATCGAACACGGTAACGTACAAACACTCGAGCCATTCGCGATGCTACACGTGATCGTGAAGTCCCTATGCCCGCATATATCTGAACCGTACAATGAATATCACATTCACCATCACGGCCCATTGCAATTGGCCATAAGCAGAGTTTTAGTGATTGACATTTCCCGTCTCGCCTGCAATTGTAGTGAATGATTCTAACGAGGAGCCCTGCCGAGATCCTAGCTATAAAGCTCCAGTCGGACAACTCGCGAAAAAAATAAATTCTCATTGTTCTTCTGAGCGAAGTGGTAGGAAAAACCTGCGCACAAATATGTCAAGTCTCAACGAGGCTAGTACACTGAATAAGTTACATTCGAAAGCGAAAATTTACAGAGACCACACCGATGACTGCTTCTGAGAACCCCTTTTCAGGTGGTTCTGATTCTTGGGAATTTGCTCGTAAAATTGTAACAAAAGAATCGATCAAATGGACGATTGAAAGTTATGCTCCTCATAAGTTTTTGTCATTTCATCAATCATTTCATTTCTATCATATCACTTTGAGCATATTTTCAAAAAAGTTCTTACAGATATCAAAGTCTTGCACTAGAATACATTCCATTAGCATGACGGGACGTTATTGTGTAATTCATTCCCAAAGTCTACTTATGAGAAGGCAAAGAACTTCAACCGATAGAGAATGGGCGTAGCGTAGTTGGTAAATCGATTGCCTTGTACGCAGCGCACCTGGGTTCGAGCCCCGACACCACACATAGGGTTAGAAATTTTTCGAACCCGCGGCGAATGACAAGGGTAAAACCTCTATAATCGAAATAAAAAAAAAACTTCAACCGGTCATTCTGACCTTCTTCCTGGTCAATTCAGTGGAACGTACATTCGGGATGTTCGCTTCCGTTTCATGCAATGCAACATGCATATCAGCGGGAGAAGTCTACTAGCACCCCTACACAATGTTGTCTATAACAAGTTTAGGAGTGACAAAATGTTTTTCGAACCCATTTTAGAAGCAATACGAGGTCATAGAGTACCCGTATACATTTCGAATTGGATACACGCGATGCTTAGCAACCGATATCATCGTTGAGACTAGTAGAAATTAGGAAACTGTGGATATCATCTAATGTTTACTGTCGTGGGATGAGATTCCATAAGTCCTATTTATTTGACAGATACTGCACCGCATTCCAAGTGGAACCTTTCGAAATTCTGTGCGGCGAACAATCAACCCTCCAATAGGGAATGTCATCTACCTTTCCTGAGTACCCACTCAATCCGGTATTACTGGAAATAAATTGGCGGATGAATTGGCTTTTCCTTCCCGCCAGGAAAATGATGACAGGACACAGCACGACACCAAATTCCTGGGGAACTTGCCAATCGAGCCAATTCATTGATTTCATATTTCTGATGGTCCAAACAATATCGCGCATACGGTACGTCCGATGTAATAGTCATTTTTTTTTCTATGGCAACTACGTCTAACGTTCGTGGATACACAGCCTAATAATTTGTACTTTCTCTACTCGTTGGGCCAATCAACAACATCTCAATGTATCTGGTAGCCGCTCCTATACGATCTGTCAACAAAATCTCATTGTCAAATTGTGGATCATCTAACAAAACTTACGTGCTTCATTTCTGGCAAACTCCCATCTGCTTCTGCAAGTATCTTTTTGTTCTACACTAAGGTTTTTTTACACGGAGGATACGTACTTTGTAAAAAAACCGTGCAAAAAACGTGCAAAAACTTTAGTGTATTCATATGCCTGTTATGACGCATAGCCACTGCAAGCATTCGGTTCGTAGCCTGGTGGTACTCCAGCGCCTGGAACTACTTGCGCTGGAGAGTCTTTCGCGAATCTTACACGTCATAACCAGATAATAGTCAGAATCGACGTTCGTTTCTCGGATGGACCTTGGACAAATGTCGACAGTCCATTGAAATATGGCACGTTTCGGAATTCGGGTGTGTCTCGCTTCGGCGGGATTGACTGGTTAACCATATTCCGTTGTCGTTGACGTTCAAGCTGAGACTCTCTTTCCCAATAACAGGACAATAGAATTTTTAACTTCCGTCCTGTGCATTTTGGTGGGATGATGAGTGTCCAATGTTGCCAAATTGAAAACTGTCATGGGAAAAATCTGTGCGAATATTTAAGCAGATTTATGGGATATTTCCGGAAATTTGTGATAATTGTGGTTTTCGAAAATCTATGATTTGCGGAAAAAACTTGTGTCGGAAAAATATAACAAAGAAGCTAGAACCATGACGTGACTCACGCCAGTTTATTCGATTTAATAGAACGATATGCCATTGTAACAAGGCCATTAATTTCCTACAACAACCCTGCAACTGTCAATAGTTTTCATCGATGCAGTAGAAATCCTCTAACTCTTCCCATATATCCCAACACTGATCCCCTCGACAGAAGCAACACTTTTAGAAACGGTTACCCCACGGGAAGTGCAATAAAAAGCAAAAGTTAAAGATTCCTATCCCGGGCTGCGAAATTGAATGCATGAGGTCAAACTCAATGTGCGGATAATCGGGGATCCTATAGAAAATCGAGCAAGCCAAAGATATAAACATATTTTCACCCTCTACCCCGGTACGTACTTTCCCACCCGACCCGACACACATCAGCATATGCGGTTCGGTTGTGGTCCGCACAACAATTCCGAGTGGATTTTCAGCCAAGCCATCAGTAATGCTGCTGCTGCTGGTAAGCCAACAATTGTTCAGTTCGATGATCCCGGGGAAAGGGGGTGGAAGGATTTGCGCACAGATATTATCAATTGCTGCTGGAAAGTATTATAATAATAAAAAAGGGGTTGTCTCAAGTGTGCATCCGTAACGAGGTTTTTTTTATTCTACTTCGGAAAGAAGCATTTTTGCGTTTTGAGGAGATTATTTCAATAGCCGCACGTTTCGGATGGTCCGTCACAACTGGTGTCCTTATTTTCGTTTTTATGGATATTGTTAAATAAAATTGGAAGTTGCTAATGATGACAACACATTTATGATACAATCATTAAAAATCATATATTTTATTTTATTTTATTTGGAGCAGGGAAAAGCCACCTAGAGTTAGTTTCCTTTCAAACCAATTCTCCAGTAGGCATAAAACCTCCTCATCTTTTGTACCAACAGATTACAAACATCTCAATGTTATCATATATGTTTTTTAAACGAATTTCTAGGTGATACCTATAGCAAAGGAATCCCTAGTCATCTGTCCCATTCATCAATTGTCCTTCTGCAAATAAATATTCGTCCGTTCTGTTGTCGAAGGTTTGCCTCACCCTCGCTTCGGTATGGATTTCCTTCCTAAGAATAACTTTTTTTCCTTCTAATACTGTGCCAACAATTTACTGCCACTTGAGATAAATTCGAAACGTTTTTCAACCTCCGCTATCTTCCGTGCGCCCAGAAAAGGATGAGAAATCAGCAACAGACACAGGATCAGAGAGCAGGATTCAAATCCTAACAAGATAAATTTCTTTTTTATTTGTTACCTCCTGTTCAATCACAGTCCAAAAAGTGTACACAAACAGCAAGCAAACGATATCCTGCATACAGTCAGTCAGTGTGGTACAAAGAAATAGAAATCCGACCACTTGAACTCACCTTTCTCGTTATTCCTTTCGGGTTCAATATCAATGACTCGACTTCTACGGGCGTGGGGCACACTTGGTCGTTCCGAGCGACGACGACTGGGCCGGATTCCTTACGAACCTATACCTAACGGAAACTGTATGTAATTCGAACTTGCTCGTCTAACAGCTTTGCTACACTTGGACTATACACGGTAGAGTTCAGTTGAGAAAATGTTTTTTTTTATTAACAAACATCTCAAGTGACCGGAGAAGTAGCGAAATTTGTCAACGGAAACGAAGTTGATTTATCCCCGTGATGATGCTCGATCCGGAAGGTGAAGGTGGAGAAGGTGAACGAGGACTGAAAGCCGACCACCGACACTTTGGCACAAATGGAAGAAAAAAACACTTCGGCACCGGTAATTATGCTGGGAATCCTTTTGCGAGGTCATGCGGAATTAAGAGGGGGTCTTTTTTCCTCGTTTGTTTGAAATTTGAAATTGTTTCCATTTCCTTTAATTGTGTAGCGGATTTCGATTCGATCTTGTTCAGGTATTTATTAAAAGCAAAACAGAATTGGGTTCTTTATTGACTCAGTTAACCTAACTTTTCTTGACAAGTCACTAGTACTGTTTACATGGATTTTTCATGGACGACTAGATACGCTCGAAGCAACTCGCAAATAATTTCTCTGTCCGTGTGAAGAGTACAATTCAGTATTTCAGTCTCTTTGAATGGTTGCTATGGAAATTATTCAACTCGAATCCGGCAAGGTCGTTTTTGTACAAACATCGAAACAAAATTATGAGCATGAGTATGAGCATGATGACCGTACAATTCGTAGTTGCTACTCCGTGATTGACCAGAACAAGCGAAATTGCACAGAGAATCAACGAATGGGGCCTGGGAGTAGCTATCCATTCGCAATGTGTACGTTTCGAGAGTTCCATACTTTGCAATGTCAATAACGGCGCCGGCCACGTCCTTACGGTCATCGGGGAAGTAAAGGAATGTTAGTGCTGCAAACGTTGTTATGGAGACCGTGTATACCTCTGCATCTCCACGTTTGCCACGGGAGGGAGTTTTTGTCAGTATGATGGGGCTAGGGTTGTGGTACCGGTAATACCGGTATCGAAAATCCCGGGAATACCGACCCATTTTTGGTACCATAATTCCGGTATTGAACAAAAGCCAGTACCGGTATTTTCGGTACCATACAATTTTTGTATGAAAAATATGTGGACTCTCTAGGAGGACCTGTTTCAAAATATCGGTCCGCAAGATGACTTTTGATTATATTAATTATTGCGCACTTCCCACCAACCAGGACTACGCACTTTCACAGTGCGAGTGATCAAACTACTACTGAAAACTGCGAGCTGTCAAAGCACATATATTTCAAGTGATAGAGATGGTATTTTCATAGACAGACCAGTCCAACTAACCAGTCTATGAGAAGAATTTAATGAAAGAATAGTAAGTACACAGTGCGGTTAGAATCCCATTTTAAGTGCCACAAGCAATACCTTTTAGATAAATCGTTGAGCTAACACCTTTGTGGGGGAATGAAGTGGGGCCATCATCATAATAATTCTAGAAATTAAACATTACTAGCTCCCGTTGTACTGAATGGTATATTTAAATTCCTGAACTATTTTGCCGAAGTTACTAAAGTACTAGATTTCAAAATATTCACATCTAGCGTAAGAGACATAAAAATTTGCTGTGATTTATTTTTATCAGTGACATTCTGATTGGTTTCCATTGTTCACTGGGTGGCGCGTAATAAGACTGTAGTCTAGGTCATGTCTGTATTTGGTTTGCTCTTAAATCTTTATCTATAAAAGAACGAACAACGATTTAGGAGCTAACAATTTTAGACATTGTGAACTGCTTCAAATGGGGCGATTTACAGGAAAGCAAGGAGCCTTGGTATGCATTAGAGAATAGTAGGCAAACGACATAAAGGTCGAAATCTATTTACAGAAATGCAGGAGAGGAAATACGAGCAACCTGCTCGGATTTACTGCCATTCTCGCTTTGATTTACTGTTGTTAATAGGGTTTCTTACATTTACCATCTGTTGAAGTCGACAAAAAACGCACCGCTTAGCAGTTATTGATTTCAAAATGGCCTAGATTTCTAAATAAAAGAAGGTGCCGTACACGCATAATATCTTCTGTGAAATGAGTCATGCCATTCCGAAGCAATTAAAAACAATGAACATGTTTTTTTGATCTGCACAAATCAATCATCTGAGAATAAGGTCATCAGTTTGAGCATTTCATTTCTCTTTGAAGCTTTTTTCGAATTTAAAAAAATATATTCGAGTACCGGTACTACCGGTACTGAGGGCTTCAGTACCGGTTCTCGCCAAAAAGGGTCGATACTGCGAACCCTATATGGGGCAAAGAGTTACACAAATCTAGATTCACCTTGATAAGTGATACAATCTATGCAACTCTGAGAAGTGTTATCATGTGTTTATTGCTCTGGGCAGCCAGCTGCCGAAAACTTATGAAAATTTATGGAAATGATCGGTTTGTAAAAAAAAAGCAACTTCAGCTCCGGACTGCCGACAGTCGGGAGTGTTGCTCATGTTCAATTGAATCTAACGATTCATGATTTTATTATTTATTGTATCTATATTGCGGCGAATCACGAAATAATACCATAAAAAGTGACCTTTAGTGTTTCGAGACATTGGTCGATATAGATATGGCAATACCTATGTAATGGAAGACTTCATAATACAAGTATTATGTATCGTGTATAAATTTTGATATTTACGTAGCAAATAAAATGACAATTATATATTGGTTTCTTTCTCTACAAACAATTGAATAAGGTGCCGATTTTTATGTTATCATTATTCGCGCGCGTTATTAAGCTAATTGAAGCGCATTTTGAACGGTATAAAATAAGCACTACGGAAATACCTGAAACGACTAGCTTTGTATATCGAATATGCGATGACGCTAATTTTTACACTAATTACTAGAACAAGATTGGAGACAATAAGAACGAAAATAAAGTCACTTTTTACGTGAATAATCAAGCTAGACTATTTGTATACTCATGAAGTAATACAGTTAACATGACAAGTTAATTATTCGATACAATGAGAACAATTAATTAATTTTCGTCCGAGTGCCAGTGAAGGACTCTAAGCTCAACTGTACACTATGGTCCTCCGGGGATTGGTGTCAGGCCCTGCGAGCCAGCCGTAAAAAACCAATTGCAGCGAAAAGTCAACAAGATAAGAATGCGAACAGATACCAATGGCGACGACCACTGCGACGAAAAGGGACTAGCGATTGGAAGCTCGGAACGTGGAACTGCAGATCTCTCAACTCCACCGGGAGCATCCGCGTACTCGCCGATGTTCTCAAGGACCGCGGGTTCGGAATCGTAGCGCTGCAGGAGGTGTGTTGGACAGGATCCACGGTGCGAACGTATAGAGGTAATCAAACCATCTACCAGAGCTGCGGCTACACACATGAGCTAGGGACAGCTTTTATTGTGATGGGCGATATGCAAAGGTTGGTGGCCGATCGGCGAAAGAATGTGCAGGTTGAGGATCAAGGGCCGTTTCTTCAACATCAGCATAATAAACGTGCACAGCCCTCACTCCGGTAGCACCGATGATGACAAAGACGGTTTTTACGCGCAGCTCGAACGAGAATACGGCCGCTGTCCAAGCCACGACGTCAAGATCATCTTAAACACTCAGGTAGACCAGGAGAAGGAATTCAGACCGACGATTGGAAAGTTCAGCGCTCACCAGTTGACGAATGAGATCAGCCTTCGACTCATTGATTTCGCCGCCTCCAAGAACATGGCCATTCGTAGAACCTTTTTTTTATTTCGATTATAGAGGTTTTAACCTTAAGGTCATTCGCCTCTTTGGGTTAGAAAAATCTCTTATGAAAAATTTCTAACCCTATGTGCGGGGTCGTGACTTGAACCCAGGTGCGCTGCGTACAAGGCAATCGATTTACCAACTACGCTACGCCCCCCCCCCTCGTAGAACCTTCTTCCAGCACAGTCTCCCTTATCGTTACACCTGGAGATCCCCGCTACAGACGGAATCGCAAATCTACCATATCCTGATCGATGGACGGCACTTCTCCCACATTATCGACGTCAGGATGTATCCTGGCGCTAACATCGACTCTGACCACTACCTGGTGATGGTTCAATTGCGCCCAAAACTATCCGTCATTAATCATGTACGGTACCGACGACCGCCTCGGTACGATCTGGAGCGACTGAAGCAACCAGATGTCGCCACTGCATACGCGCAGCACCTCGAGGCAGCGTTGCCGGACGAGGGAGTGCTCGACGTGGCCCCTCTAGAGGACTGCTGGAGAACAGTAAAAGCAGCCATCAACAACGTAACTGAGGACATTGTCGGGTACGAGGAACGGAGACGACGAAACGATTGGTTCGACGAGGAGTTCAGAGCGGTTTTCGAGGAGAAGAATGCAGCGCAAGCGGTCATGCTGCAGCATGGAACCCGACAGAATGTGGAACGATACAAACAGAAGCGGAGGCAGCAAACACGCCTCTTCCGGGAGAAAAAAGTGCGGAGTGCGAGGAAACGGAACTGCTGTGCCGTTCTCAAGATACACGGAAGTTCTACCAGAAATTCAACGCATCCCGTAAAGGCTTCGTGCCGCAAGCAGAAATGTGTAGGGATAAGGACAGGAGCCTGCTGACGGACAACCGTGAGATAATCGAAAGGCGGAAGCAGCACTTCGACGAGCACCTGAACGGCGAGGAGAATGTAGGTACAGATGACCAAGGCAACGGAGGATTTGACTACGTCAGTGCAGTTGAGGACGGGAATGAACCAACTCCCACGTTGAGGGAAGTTAAGGATGCCATCCAACAGCTCAAGAACAACAAAACAGCTGCCAAAGATGGTATCGCAGCAGAACTCATCAAGTTGGGCCCGGAAAAGTTGGCCACTTGTCTGCACCGGTTAGTAGTCAGGATCTGGGAAACCGAACAGCTGCCGGAGGAATGGAAAGAAGAGGTGATCTGCCCCATTCACAAGAAAGGCGACCATTTAGAGTGTGAGAACTTCCGAGCGATCACCATTTTGAATGCCGCCTACAAAGAACTACCCCAGATCATCTTCCGTCGTCTATCACCTAAAGTAATGAGTTCGTGGGAAGTTATCAAGCCGGTTTCATCGATGGCCGGTCGACAACGGACCCGATCTTCACCGTACGGCAAATCCTCCAGAAATGCTGTGAATACCAGGTCCCAACGCATCACATGTTCATCGACTTCAAGGCGGCATACGACAATATCGACCGCGTAGAGCTATGGAAAATCATGGACGAAAACAGCTTTCCCGGGAAGCTGACTCGACTGATCAACGCAGCGATGGACGATATATAAAACAGAGTAAAGAGGTGAACTTTCCAGTCCATTCGAATCTCGACGGGAACTGAGACAAGGTGATGGACTCTCATGTCTGCTATTCAACATCGCTCTGGAAGGTGTGATGCGACGAGCCGGGCTTAACAGCCGGGCACGATTTTCACAAAATCCGGCCAATTTGTATGCTTCGCGGACGGCATGGACATTATTGCCCGAACATTTGGAACGGTGGCAGACCTGTATACCCGCCTGAAACGCGAAGCAGCGAATGTCGGACTGGTGCTAAATGCGTCCAAAACAAAGTATATGCTGGTAGGCGGAACCGAAAACGATAGGATCCAGCTAGGAAACAGCGTTACGATCGACGGGGATACCTTCGAGGTAGTGGAAGATTTTGTCTACCTAGGATCCATATTAACGGCTGACAATAACGTGAGCCATGAAATCTGAAGACGCAGCGTCAGTGGAAGTCGGGCCTACTATGGGCTTTAGATGAAACTGCGGTCAAGAAAGATTCACCCCGCACCAAATGCACCATGTACAAAACGCTTATAGGACCGGTGGTTCTCTACGGGCACGAGTGCTAAGGATGATCTTCGGCGGTGTGCAGGAGAACGGTGTGTGGCGGCGAAGGATGAACCACGAGCTCGCTGCACTCTATGGCGAACCCAGTATCCAAAAGGTGCCCAAAGCTGGAAGGATACGGTGGGCAGGGCATATTGCCAGAATGCCGAGCAACAATCCTGCAAAGATGGTGTTCGCAAATGATCCGATTGGTACAAGAAGGCGAGGAGCGCAGAGAGCACGATGGGCGGACCAGGTAGAACGTGATTTGGCGAGTGTTGGGCGTAACCGACGTTGGAGAGCTGCAGCTACAAATCGAGTATTGTGGAGGCAAATTGTTGATTCAGTGTTATCATGAAATTGATGTTGAACTAAACAAAAAAATATCAGGCGAGCAAAAAACCAGGACAGTCGAAAAGATAGTCCCTGTCCCAGTTACCTCTCGCTTTCAACGTATCTGGCGAAAATCTCCACAAGGGTCTTCCAGGCAGAGCTCTACTAGAATATATTCCGTGAGAATTCGAACACAGAGCGCTTCTTCGGATTTACGCACACGTGTTTCTTGCTACACCACAATTCGCGAAGATTTCAAGCTTGTTGTTGTTTGAGAAATCATCAATCTTCAATTGAGTGGATTAGACAACATATTTTTAAATCGCCTGCTAGGGACCAACGTGGAGTCTTCAGCACCAAATACACGTCATTAAAGTGAAGTAGAAACAGCAACGGTCCCAAGTACCTTCCCTGAGCTTTTCCTGATGTAAAAGTAAATGTGGGTACCTCACAATCTCCAATGGCGACCATTACCTTTCGATCGGTTAGCTAGGATAGAGACAACTGCAAAAACTATCGTTGATTTCACATTTCTCCATTGTATCGATTGTTATATCGTGGTTCAATCTATCAAAAGCGGCTGATGGATGAGTGTAAATAATGTCAGTTTGCGTGCCGTGTTCCATACTTCCTGTCATGTAGCGGACCCTAAACGAGTAAAAATATTTACTATAAACCAATTATTGATCAATATGTTGACCGTGTAAGCACATTTTGAAAATATTGAATCTGTAGAATTTAAATGGGACTAACGTATTATAATAGTCTTGTCAATATTTTTATTGACAATATTCTTGTCTCGTGTAGGGTCCGCTTACGGCAAGTTAGTCGCTGAAGTGGTCGCATAATAACCAGCTCGAGACAGTACTAAATGAAGTTATTAGCGGGCCTTACACGTTGAATATATTGACTTATTGACAGATTGATAGAATTACCACCATTTGAATGCACATCGTTAATCATTTCTTCCATTACAGGTTCAATACCCGTTGTGCTCCAATTTATCACTCACAACTGCTCTAGATACATATCTGATACCCAGCATGGTTTTATGCCCAAACGATCAATTCCAGAAAACCTTGTTTGCTACACATCTTTCATCATCAAGTACTTACAGGCATGACTTCAAGTTGACAGCATATATACCGATTTCTCCGCTGCTTTCGATAAGAAAAATCACCAGATAGTCATTGCCAAGTTCGATAGGCTATAGGGTTAAATGGTACTCTTCTGGCTTGGATCCAATCATATCTGAGTGTGAAAATTGGAGACTGCACAAGCATGCCATTCGAAGTGACTTCTGGGGTCCCTCAGGGAAGTCATCTTGGACCCTTCATATTTTTACTATCTATCTAAATGATTTAAACTTTACACATTGGAATGCTTTAAGTTGTCATTCGCCGGCGACTTTAAATTACTTCGTCTAATCAAGCATCCTGAAGACACCGGTTTTTTGCGGACACAGTTGGATATTTTTTTTCAAATTAGTGCAGCGTCAATAGGATGGTATTGAATCCTTCAAAATGTTCCGTTATCTCTTTCTCCCGCAAAGGCACAGATAATTAAATATGACTAAAACATTTCGACAAGCGACAGTCAAGACGTAAAAGACTTGGGGATTCTGCTAGACTCTAAACTGAATTTTAAGGATCACATAGAATACCTATATAATTTCCAAGGCTTCTAGGTTACTGGGGTTTATTTTTCGTGTTTCGAAGATTTATACTGCTTAAAGGCACTTCACTGTGGTCTGGTTCGTTCGACGCTTGAATATGGCGCTGTTGCTTGGGCACCATATTACCAAATCGATATCCAGCGCATCGAAGCTATTCAACGCAAATTTGTTCGTTTCGCTTTTCGTCGACTTTTTTGGATAGATCCACTAAGCCTCCCTAGTTACCAGGACCGCTGTCAACTTGTCAATCTTGACCTGCTGTCCATTCGACGAGATGTCTCTAAAGCTGTTTTCAATGCTGATCTGCAACAATCACGAATTGATTACTCAAATCTCCTACGATATTCCCTTTTTAAGAATACCTTATGTCAGAACCAATTACGGGTATAATAAGCCATTCGCTAGTATTTGTCGTCTATTCAATCGTTGTTCTATGATTTCCACTTGTCCCGTGAAGTTGTAGAGCGATTGTTCCATGAGACCCATGATACCATGTCAATAATAATGTCAGTGTTAGTTTGTAAGCGTAAATATTGTACTCGTAGTATTAGCTAAGGTGAATTGTTTATATGTATTGAATGTTTGTAATCGGTTGGTGCAAAAGATGAGGAGGTTTTATGCCTGCTAGAGAGCAAGATTCGAAGGATTTTAGCTCCAGCGGGCCTTTCCCTACTCCCAAATAAAACAAAATACTTTTGTCAATATTCTCTACACACATAAAAATGATGAAATTTAAACGACATGTAAATCAATACGAATGTAAACATACAAAGATTGAACCAAAACTTTGATTGAAAATTACGTTAAAATCAATGCACTCAATTGGAGCATCAACAAGCATACAATTTTACACTTTCATTCGTGTAATATTACATGTCATTCATTTTACAGTACAAAGCGTGTAAAAAATACATTGAAGTGCATTGGTTTTCCGTTTAAAGAAACTGTAATTTTCAATTCACGTGTAGAATTATAATAAAATTCGTTGAAGAAAGCACGATAAGTCGTGTGGATTTTTGGTGGAACTTAATTTTACATTTATATTCATGCTCCAAATATGTGCATGAAAATAAACTTAAAATTACAAAATATTTTTTTCTGTGTAGTATTGGCAAACATATTTAACGTATAAGGGCCGCTATTTCATGATAGCTAGTGATGTTTCGTTTATTTATTTTTTTATGGACTGGACACATGTTCGCAGATTTCCAGTAGGATGGAAAAATGCCACAGGCAAGAGATATTCGGAAGATTTTGTACTTCTTATCATGTTTGAAACTAAATCCAACTGTTCCTTTGTGCTTTTTAGCCAACATCCATCTTTGAAATTTACAATTTGAAACGTAAACATGGCGAAATACAAGCAAAATGAAATAAAAGATTTAGTAGAATTTTTACAGCTTCCATTTTAAATTTTTTTGACAGCTCCCGAAATCTTGACGGATATCAGCCGACTGGTAGAGATATTGGATGGTAGAATTGGGAGATTCGGGTACTTATGGTTTTGTTTCTCGTAAAATTAGTTTACCTTGGAGTTTACGCTAAAGTTATGGTTGCAGTCGACCGCAGCTGTGACTTGGATGAGAGTGAATAATAGACTCAATAAAAAAAAAAAATCAGTCTTACAAGAACAAAAACCAGGACAATTCAAGCCCATTTTTCTAGACATCCCAGGACACCAGGACAGTCAGTTAAAACCAGGACATGTCCTGGGAAACTAGGACGTATGGTCACCCCCAGACTAGATTCGCTCAAACCAAATTGCACAGATTTTGTCGGCTGGATGTTGTTGGCTCGAATCAAAACTCGTTGAATGCAGGCACGTAGCCAGAGGGGGGGCTAGGGGGCTAAAGCCCCCCCCGAAATTTTTCAAAAATAAATTTAAAAAACCGGTGACTTTTAACAAAACTTGTTGCTTATTTGGTTTGAACAAATTATTGAGAAAAAGTTAAAGAAGGCTATTTCTAACCACCGAAGGCAATGGTCACGAAATTCAGTGTGCTTTATGCTTTTGCTCGAGCCAGTGCGAAGCGAACAACAAAAAAGTAACTTTTATATTGTGTGCTTTGTCTGAAGAATACAAGAGACTGTTACTTTAATTGTAGCTGTAATAATCTGTCGAGATTAGTGATTAGCAGAAGCAAGAATTGGTGCTCCAGCCAAATGCGGTGATTATAAAATTATTGATCATTCGCATCCTGAAGGTGTAAATAGAGATTAGACTTTCGGAAACCGGCTCTATCCAGTTCTACCATGGCAGGCATTTAGCGCTCAACAAATTAGTGCAGACGAAACCATTCATTTCGCACAACTTAAAGCACAAGGTTGTGTGTGACAATGCTATAATTAAGATCCTTCTGTATATGGACTATGAGAAAATGAATGTTCCGCTACAAGATCGGATACCGCTTACTCGCAGATTAATGTCACATTTGGGAGAAATGGAATCTATTTGGAAGGGCAATTATTGAGGGCGAAAAGCAAGGAAGATATTCGCGAACATAAAGGCAGCAACTACGATGATGACACGGAAATGTACAATAGCGAGATAGAAATGAACTACTCCCCCCAAGACATAGTTGGTGAGGAAAAAAATATTTCCTCGCCTCGTAAACAGGTTTTCACGTGCAATGGCTAAGCGCTTGCGCGAGATCTGTAGGATAACCACATAAACTCGTTATATTATTTTTATTGTTTACATAAGGAAATATATAAAAGACCCACGACCCAGTTTGTTATTTTTAAATGATAAGTTTTTGAATTGCACACAATTTTGAATTTCTGTATTAGGTCAGTGCACACTGTACACTCTGTTCTCTGTACACTACTCTGCGCTACACAAAAAGTATTTCAATTTATCTGAGAACGATTGAGCCGAGAATAAAATTTTCATTTCGCGTCATTTTAACGCAATACCATTTTTATTAACGCTTCATTTCATTGTTACGAGTAATTCGTTCCGTACTAATACACTGTTAATCCGTAAATCCGTGATATCTTCGACAAACTTGCAAAAAAATACTTTTAAAAGTGGACCGGGCAAAAAGTGGTAAAATAATAGGCAATCACGAAGAGGGACTAAAATGTTGGGACTGATTGAATCTATAAGTCAATAAGTTGGGATAACAGTTTCGATTTCATGTCTTAAGTATGTGACAGTCTTTCGTTCCGTTTTTGCTCGTCATGGAATAAAATGAGAGAGATAATCTTAAATAAGAGAGCAAAGAGAGGAAAAAATCAACCAATCTAAATCGACTCAAGATCACTCTTCTATCTTTACTATACACTCAACACGAGTTCTTTCCGAATTGCGCTCTGATCTTCTCATTTCGTCTTCGTTGCGTTAGGTGCAACAACTTTAATTGAAACTTTTTCCCAAATAGTGATAAAACAAACATGTAATCAGACAAACATTACAACTTTCTTCAAGAAATCATACATCTCTTCCAATCTTGATGATGATTGAAAAAAATCAAGAGCTAATTATTTTTATTCACAAACAAACCTATTACTAAACAGATTAGTGTTCATATTTGTTTAATGAATTGGCAAAGAGTTTTGCAAAAGTTTTACAGGAAACGGATAATTTGCTGTAATTTAAAACAGACAACTCTAAAAGAAAGCCTCGGCAAATTAGGTGCAAGTGCGATGTGTTCTCTTCCATGTGTCGGAAGCAAGTGATGCTGAAATTATTATCTATGTTTATAGTCTCTAGTTATTTTGGTGGTGTCATCAATGTTATATTTACCAAATTTTATGTAAATTAGAAGCATTGAGTAATCAGTGCTAAGTAATTTTCTTTCGATTTGTGAATAGATTCTGAGCAGTTTCGCTCAGTAGATTAAATTCTGGGTAGTTTCCATTAGTAGATTAAATCATTGAAATATATATTTGACATTGTCCAAAACCCCACGAATTCCGAAATAAAACCTTCAAATAAATAAATAAAACCAAAATGTTCAAATATAATATTTACTTAATCTAGGTAATCTTCTCAAGTTACAACGGTTTTGCAAGATTGTCAAAAGTCAATAGAGCTAAGGCATTCTTGCTTTGTAGTGAAATCAGTAGTTTTTGCACTCACTTTACATTTTGACTTTTACTATAGTTTTAGGGATCTAGGAAAATCAGTCTACGATATTTTTAATTCATAAGTACAATGATATAAAAAGTACCTAAAAAGAATCAACTTAAATAGATAAAAAGATAGTTATTCTGAGTTGCCTGATAATGTTGTCGAAGATAGTCTTTAACCCATCACCTATAAGAGTCAAATGAAAAAAACATGTGTTTTTTCAGGATTGTTTTGATTACGACATGATCAGTATCATTTAAATTGAAAATTTCATAAAGTCGAGTTAACGCAAACTTCGGATGAAGTCAAAGAGCTAGTAATAGTAGAAAGAAACCTGATCATGAAAATAGGAGTTGAACCTATTTTCTGCATCTACAAATCGCCTGCCTTATCAGAAGATTTGAAGCAAATTTCGACATTCACTTTGTTCGGACATTCTTTGCAACGGTAAACTTTGATTTCACACTGATATATTCCTATTCATGGGGACAACCTTGACGTTGGTTTCGTTCTTCTGATTAGCAAATGCGTGTAAAGTTTCATGAGACGGGTTTTTGGATATTTTTCTACTCATTCCAATTTAGCGTCTTCTACAAATTGTAAAGGTGTATCGAATGTGTAGCATTTTCAAGCAGCGTAGCATGCAGCGTAGCATTTTCAAGCAGCCCTTAATACTTTGAGCTCTTGACTATTCATTTTTGTAACTAGAGAAATTTCTAACTTGTAAATCAAAAATAATCAAATTTAATTCGTCGATGCACTATAGCCTTTCTTGTAACAGGCAACATATTATTAGAGTTTTTAGTGTCTATTGTCTTATTTTTGGAATTGTTTTCACTAAGAACTTTTCATAATTACGTTCAGTTTCCAGTGATTGTTTCAAGTCATCAGAATTAATACATTTATGCAATAATTTTTAAGCCCCTCCCGAAACAAAATCCTGGCTACGGGCCTGGTTGAATGTAAACAAAGTTCATTCTGTAGTATCAAACCGACGCCCAGGTGGCGAAAGCGTTAGAGTTAGACCGTTGCCAGATAATTTTCATTTCCCAGATTAGGTTTTAGGAAGCTTCCAGTAATCATCTTATTATTTTAATTCGTTTATTTGGCACGGCTCAGGGCGTTAGCTTCACGGAGCCGTGTTTCTTTTATATATTTACATGATGTAAACAATAAAAATAATTGCGCGCGGAGATCCGTTTCCGTGTCGGGGAAATATTTGCATCCACGTCAGCATGGGGGTCATTTGTATCTCTGTCGTCTTCGCACATTCCCGGGTCATCATCGGGGTTACTGCCTTGATGTTCGCGATCAAGTGTTGTTCCTAACTTCTTTCCCTTTCGGGTCACGAACGTGAACCCTCCGTCATTGCTAGTAGCTCCCTCACTGCTGGAATTAGCTGTTGAATTTGTGGTACTTGACGCGGCTTTCGCAGTTGTCATTATTGCTTGAACAGCAGCCACAAATTTGGCAACCGTTTGTGGCTCAGGGAATGCTATTGGAGACTGAGTGTTGGTATTTCTTTCTGTAGATGAGCTTTTCTTAGCAGTTTCTGGGCAGTGTTGTCCGTAATGTGCCGTTTGTTCACAGAACTGGCACGTGTTAGTTTGTCCTTGATATGTACATAGAGTTCGCTGTATAATGGCATCACCCCCTTCTGTTGTGTATTGCAGAGTAAGGTAGGAGGGAATGGCTTGGTCTACCCGCATTCTCACCACAAAAACACCATTTGAAATACTTGGAAAGTAGTTCCTCCACGTATCCTCCGTAATGGATTCCACCTCTCCGAAATACGACATGAATCTTTTAATGGCTACTTTGCAAGTACGTGGTGCCAAATCATGTAATTTAACTTCCACGATTCCGTTATCCATATACACAGGGATCTTGATTTTTGCGGTGTCACAATCCAGAACGTGTTTCAAGTTGTTTTGCGAAATGAATCTTTTTGCCTGGGCGAATTTGTTGAACGTTATCAACACCGCGTGTCCGACGTGCTCCAACTGGATGAAACTAACGTCTGAAAACCGAAGCTGCATTTTCTCCTTCAGCAAATGTTCCACATCACCAATACTCGGTCTTATGCGGAAAGAACGGAAGTCAATCGCCACCGTGTTAGCCCGAAGAATCACATTTTGTTGTCGAGACTCAGTCATCTTGATAGAACAATAGTAACGGTTCCCTTTGTTCTTCAGACAAAGTACACAAAAAAAAGCAACTGCTTGCGCTGGCTTGGGTAACAGCAGAGAGCACACTGGTATTGTGACTGATGCCTTTGGTGGTTGAGAATAGACTGACCAGTAATCATCTGATATCCTTCAGGAACAACTGTTTAAGGCAATCCAGTCGATTGCCCGGCTTACACAAACTAAGGGGGTATGCCTAGTTTCAGTCTGACGTAACAGTAGTTCAGATGACACGAATTAACCCATAATGAATGAAGTTCATGTTTGATAATTCTCGTCCGTTACGTGATTTCGAATGTAACGGATGTTCATCTATTGCATTCGAACTCACATAACTCCCATGTAATTTAGAGCACTCTAGTTAGTGTGTGACCAAGACGCGTTTGACGTATCAAAACGATCAGAAATCTGACATATTTCTCTTGTGAATACGTCAAATTTCATGTTCGTTTGGATACGTCATGGCCTCATGGCCACACTCCAACTAGAGTGATCTACTGTAAATGAACCACCGAGAATTCATCAGACTCATTTATGAGACTATGAGAAATTAGAGTAAAGCCTTATATAATCTGTTTTGAATTGTTGCTATGGAAATTATTCAACACTTTTCGATACTCAATTATGGCAAAGTCATTTTTGTACAAAAATATAAACTAAATAAGTCGAGAAAGGCTGATCAATTGAATTAAAACACTATGTTCTAATAGATCATAACCCAACCAAACTAACTAATCTTAGAATAATTCACTACAAACAATAAAACATATTTGTTCCATTAGAAGGATGGAGCAAATTCCCGCGTCATCGAAGCAGCTACCAACACTTTGTGTCGAAAGCTTTACCTTTAGCTACCACACCGCGCATCCAACCATCGTCAACTTGAGATATTCAAATTAGGCTTAGTTGACACAGCTCGGTTGGTTGGACTGTGGTTCAAGTACGTTTCATAATGGTGAAGACATCAATCGTCGAACAAATTTTGAAGAAACTCATTACTACTTCTTTTTTTCTGTGTTTTTGCGCTCACTCGCCCAAAAATGTGCAAGCATTATCCGACGAGAGCAAACAGAGTAAGTAGAAGTACAAAACGTCGAGTGATTGTTAAAACAGTATACAAAAATGTCAGCCGAATCAATGTCAGGTGTTCCCGTCGTAGCCGAAACGATGGAGAGAGAGAAAAAAAGCTCGTCTAAAACGCGTGTCCACAAAACCCATGTGGGCAGGCAGCAGCCACTTGTCTATATAGTGAAATAACGCGATAAAAAGGTCTTCCATGGAGATCATCAAATAAGCTGGCATTTAACGAGTTTCAAGAGGCGAAGACGCAAAGTTCGAGGAAAATCAATTTGACTAGCAAATGTTATTCTTTTTTTAGAAAAAAAAATTGAGTGCTCGTCCGCTGGATCACGTTGGGTTTCAGAATGCAGGTGGTTTATTTTTTAATTCAGCTATATGCTGTTTTGGGTCTTTTCCAATGCAACTGGTGTCAAAATACGTAGTTGAACTTTTAGTATTACTTTATTGGCCGCAAAATTATAATTAAAACTTAAGTAAGGAAGTTACATTAATAGGACAACATCGTCCATTCAAACACCTAGATCCCTATCTTTTTGCTGGATTAACTGTCAAAGAAGCTAAATCATTGTCAAGTAAGACCGATAGTATCAAACAAGGATGTGTTTATGTTTTCGTCGAAAATCAATTCAGTACCATTCTGAATTTTAGTCTCATATATTTTCACATTAACGATGTTGAGCTCTCTCGATATCTATACTTAAATATAATATCTAATGATCTAATAAAAAAAGAATTTTATTCTTCTAGTGACCCATGACAGGTTCTTCCAGTGGGAAACAGTTGCCAGGTCGTGCAAACACAACTCTCCGCTACTTGAACAAGCTCAGGAAAATATGATTCCGCAACTGTCACAGGCTGGGAAGCGTAAATATTTACTCGACTCTTACAAACCCGTTGACAGCTTCTTATTGGCTGTGGTCCGATGCGGACCAAGAGTTCATATCCTATTCAGTGATGCGTATCCAGCTTGACAATCGCACATAAGTCTCAATATATATAACATTGTTAGTGTAAACACACTTGAGGGTCTGGTGATGGAACGGGTATTGTTGCAGTTGCAGCGTCTCTTATTTGCATAGTTTGTATTGCTATTCAGTTTCCGAGTAGATGTAGAAGGGGTAAACCAGAAAACCGCTAGCATGAAATAATATGTTTAGTTGATGATAATATGAAGTTAAACCTAAACCGTTTACAACTGCACAAGGTAATATACTGTGGCATGTTGTTTGTTGTTGTTGCTTGGTGAGTTTGATTATAAACAAAGTTGTTAAGAATGGCAATGCCAGAAATATTTATATTTTTTCGAGAGTTGTTCTACTGGAGCTGTAGAGCTAGGATCTCGGAAGGGTTTTCCGTCAGAATAACTCACTACAATTACAGACGAGACGGGAAGTGTCACCCACTAAAACACCGCTTAAGGCAAATTGCAGAGGGCCGTGATTCTGAATGTGATACTGAGTGTACCGTTCAGATGTGCGGGTGTGCAGGGACTTCACGATCGCGGGTATCATCGCGAAGGGCATGAGCGTTTGTATGTTAACATGTTCTATCGCGTGGGCGTTTGTATGTCGCTTGTGCTAGCGTGTATGTTACTTCGTGAATATGAATTCGATTTTAAAACCATGTGGCCACTCGCATTTTCGAGTGCGATTTTGGATGGTCGCGAGGATTGTTTATCTTATTCTTAATTTTCAGTATACGGTTCAGCAGATACTACGTATTATCTAGTGGACCCGAGAGACATTTTTATTGATCCAACTGAAGTCATAAATCTAGTAGGCTGCTAGAGGGTAGAGACTTCCGGACGTGGTCGATTCAGTATTGTGCGAACACGGACGTAGTCAGCGTTTTTAAATTTGCAAGTGCTAAAACATTCACTAAACCAACGCACAGCGAGACGAGTCCGGACAGAAGTCGATATGTGAAGGTTACACGATGTTCTCGCTAGTATTTTTTTTTTCGTGTCAGCTGAGCTATCAGAGACATTTTTGCGAGGTTTAGGTGATATGAACGTAAAATCAATTTTTGACGGCTTTTTGAAGGGCCTAACTCAATTGCTTTTTGCATAATTTGATCATAGGAACTACTTCCGGTTATTTTCGTTTTTCGAAGGAACGGTTGATTTTATGCATTGCATTAAACTACATCGTAAAATCATCAAAAATAAGTTGGTTTAGTTATTGTTTAGATAACTGTTTGTCATGAAGTTCTTTTGAATTCGAACTTCTAATGCGATAACAACAACGACGCCCGTGAATGCTCGCAATCACATTATACTCATTCAAACGCTTTTAATTTTCTCTTTAGAATAAGTCTATACTAGTTTTGCGAAAACTTGCAATAAGCTGTCAAATTTAAAAAAAAACTGTGAATGGTGACGCATGGTTATTACTGATATTAAATCTGAATAATCGTTTTATAGCTAGACTAATTACACGAATACATGTACAACTTTCAAATAGCAGTGATAGCATGATCTACGAGGGTTTAAATGGTGAAGGTATTCAGAATGTTTAAAATTCAGTAAATATTTTTAACCAAATAAAATATGTCATTAAATGTTTCTGTAACTATTTCTTGATAACATACACAGTAACTCTCAAGTTGAGTGAACACGGTTGAGTTCTAGCCATTTTATAAAACCATTTTGATCATAGTTTCTATAGTACTGATTTATCTTATTGCTATGTTCATACTATGAGTTAAAACGTATTTTAACGCTATCTTGGTGACATTTTTCTTGTTGCTAATTATTATAACGTGTCTTAACTCTGTAGTGTGAACATAGTATAAGGGTAAGCCAAATAAAATAAGACCGTTTTTAAATGAACCATATGTGCGAAAAAAGAGTTTTTGATTTATTTTTTATGTAAGAAATAAAATGTATCTGATCTACTTTCGGATCAAAGATAATCCACTAAGTATTGTAAAAATTGCGAATGAACGAATGTCGTAGACATATTCAACCGTGACAGACATCTCGAAGGTTTGCTCAGATAAATTCAGAATTGTGATATTCTGTCTAAAGCAAGCGAATGGCGTTACTGTCGACAAGTCTGTTAGGAAGGACTTCCGCGTGTACATTCCCGCTAACAAAGTTGAGATCGACGGTGTTGTCACTGATTCGTCTAAAGCTCAGTGTGATAATTGCGCAAAGAATCACGAGGACGACAGTTGCATTGAGAATGATGAAAACTGGGTATCATATGAGGATAGTCCACAGGATATATTACGATGCACCGCGTACAGACAGCGCGCGAGGAATCCGAAGCGGTCCCTTAAAAGATCGACTTTCGAACAATAGTTTATTGTGTACCTGAAAATGCCACAATTATCCTGACTTATTTTATAACTTATTCACACTTATTTTGGAAAGTAGATTAAGATATCAGCGCCCCTAAAGTTGGCGTCCTTGGCGAGGATGATTCCAGGCAACTGCAAGGTATGGACCTGTGTACATTCTGGTGACTTTATGTCCTCTCCAAAGTTTATTACACTTTATTTTGTGCGAACGCGGAAGAAAATATAACCGATTTTATTTTTTTTAAATCGTAGTTGGTTGAAGTATTGTATCTGTACCCTCATATATCAAGTGAACGGAGTCTATGAATTGACGTTCCTACGAACAAATATAAGTTCCGAAATCTCGTTACTTTTAATCCGTGTCTTTCATCACTTCTGTATCTGCAAACATTGTTTCCCTACTCAAGTTGGCCCGTTCAAAGATGACTGGAAACAGTCCCTCTCCGAAATAACTGACAAGGTTATTGGTAGAAATTTGATCTAGGTCAACAGCTCGTTTGTGATCCACTTCAGCCAAAATAGGAGGAAAAATTGAATCTACTAAAAAGTCAATAGTCCTGGCGAAATTTTATTTGGCCGTGATTGAAATTTGGGTGGTTCGCTCAGACACGTACAGGGCTAATGGAAATGGCTAGTGACGTATTTTTATACAGGAATACCGCATATACGTGCCGTCTAAGAAAGTTGAGATTTACGGTGTGGTTAGCGATATTTACTGCTTAACTAAAACTCATTGTCTTTGCACTCATTTCTTGCGACTGTTTTTACACGCGCCAGCCCATTTCAGCACTTGCGGGACAGATTTGATTCAATTACTCAGCCCACCTAAAACATGTAAAATCATGGCTGTTTGGGTTGCTTGTATCGAAATTGTTAAGCCCTAGTTAGCCTGATTCTCATCGTAACATTTGAAGCTGTTGTTTAAAATGGTGTGTGCTATCTATGTTGAACTCATTGGCTCAAAAGGTAATGCGAAAATTTAGACGTTCGATTCAAATGGCCGTACAGCTCTAGCACGAGATTCTCACAATTTTCATGCCCCATTGGTAACTAATATCGGAATATTTTTAGACTAAATTTAGTCGTTTATTCTACTGCTTTAAGAAGCACAAAAATTTCAACCAATTCACATATCACACTTAACCTACTGCAACCTCAAATAACGCACCTATTTACAAAAAAAAATTGTACAAGCTGGATTTACGAAAATTTCTCGCTAACCTGTTTAAATGACTCAGCACAGAAGAAATTCTCAAGTTTCAATTTTAAAAACACGCAAATCGGCACGAAAATTTGGCATTTTACAGCTCAACTGTCCACTTATGAAGAAAAACAACCTAATTTATCATAAACGTAAGCGAGTACAACTCGAAGAAATACCAATTTGTTTGCCGTACACTTCACCGTAAACACTTTGTGAATGAAAAATCCATTATTATGGATGATAAATTGTACTTTAAATTTTCGCAGCATACGTTAAGTGGAAACTATGGTTACCACACTAACAACATTAAAACAATACCAGACGATGTCTTATACGTCATCAAATCAAAATTCGAGCCGAAGGTGTTAGTGTGAGCAGCCATTTCCGTGAAGGGTTTTCCAGCGCCTATGATTCGTCCAAACAAATCCAAGGTGGTCGATGCGGATGTTTTTATCATTAAATGCTTACCGAAATTGTAGCAATTCATCGGAAAATATCATGTTTTGGCCGGGTTTTTCACGCTGTCCAACTAACTATTCTACTATATGAAGGAAAAATTCAGTCCCTTCAACTTCAAAGATTCAAATCGGCCCTATTGTTAATAAAATTCGTCAATTGAAATGTTATCCAGTCAATTCGGTAGGACCGTTTGGTACCCGCTGGCATCCCAAAAAGCGTATCTACGTGCCGTCTTACTAAGTCGAGATAGACGGAGTTGTTAGCGATGCGAGTTTACATTGCGAAGAACTGCTAAAACATGTGGTTACACAATACAACCCCAATCTGTCAGTGTTAACACTCGAACGGGTTTCTTTTCCAACTTTATCGGTCAATCTGCTCATTAAGCCATATGCCAAAATAACTTTCGTATCTTTCCATTCCCCCAACCACAGGATCCAAGCGCCAGCGACTATCCACAGAAACAGACCACGACACAGGTTCGGAGTCCTCCCCGAGCAGCCCACGTCTGAAAACGGGACTATTCTCGCTACCCATGAAACTGTCCCCATCCCGCAATGGACCACCCAGCTCCCCGGAGTCGGATCTGGACGTCGATTCAGCACCCGACGACTCAGTCGCACCGGAAAATCTTAGTCTCAAGAAAGACAATGGCACTGCCCGGAAGACCCCACCGGAACGGAACTCTCCGGTGAATAACAACAACGTGCTCGGCAATGGAAGCGGTGCCGCCAGCAGTTTAGGATTTCTACCATATCACACCCAGACGCCACAGTACCAGCACGGATTGGGAGTGGCAGGATCGCCAAATCCTTCCAGATCACCGGTGGATGTTCTGCTGAGGTGAGTGTGATTTTTTTCGAGTAAGTCTGTAACCATAATCTAATCGTTTCTTAATTACGCAGAGTATTCCCTAACCGCCGTCGGACCGAGGTAGAACAATTGCTGCAGCGATACAGAGGAGACGTGGTACAAGCAATGGAAGCCATGCTTTGCGGAGATGACGGTCTACATTCGACCATGAAGTGAGTACTCTACGCTTTTCTACTAATTCTCAATAAAACATTTCCTTTTTCCAACAGTGTACCACCTCCATCGCCCCCGTTCCCCCTAAAATCAGCTTTCTCACCGCTAATGCCTCCGGGAGCGTTTGGTGCGCCGGCCGTCAGCCGGGGCTATTCGTTTCTGCAGGCACATGCCCACGCGAAACGCTTCCTGAGTGCTCCCTACAGTGGAACCGGCTACCTATCGACGGTACTGCAGGATCCGGAACAGCAGTGTGATGCCAGCGGGGGAGGTGGACCGGCAAATGGATCCTCTTCCTCGGGGACCGGTGGCGCCGGGAACTGCGGAGATGGGCAGGAATAATACACGATTATCGATTTGTAAAAAAAATAAAAGAAAATATTTCGATAGCTTTAAGAAGAACAAATGAACATAATCATCAATAACAATGATCGTACTTTTTTTTGGTTTTACTTTATGAACTCGAGACCGTTCGAGAGCGACAAAGCTGTGTACAGAATTAGTAGATATCAGGCAAATCAAAATAGCTGAAGCATGTTTGAACTTAGAACCTTTATATACGTAAATAGAATAAAATGTAGATCAATCACGTTCAAATTTTAGTTTTGTACATATTCTGATTTCGGTTTTTCCTTTAGATATTTTGCCGAATAATAGTGTATGGTTTCAAAGTCATTGACAGAGGATTAATAAATTTTCAATATCACTAGCATAGACAAGCAACAACAACAACAGCAACCACATAGATGAATATTCTACAAAAGCAAAATTAGTACATATAATCTCACGCCCTAGGGTCTTAATAAAGTATAACGAAGCATTACAAATACCGATCTATGCAGTAATAATCCGTACGCAGAATAGAATATTAAATATAACAAAATATGCTTACATGTAGCCTTAAGACATCTACTCCAGAACGTGAAATAAAGAAGGTGCCATAATCATCCCGAAAAATATGCCCGCAAAATATTTCACTCATTCGTTTCATCCTTCACACAACCACCCGAGAGCTGTATCAGGCTCATCATCCGAAAGGAGCGCAAAATTCCTTGAAATTTAATACACACAGTCGGTCCCGTCGGTTTCCGATCTCTTCCCTCTCACGGGCGGCGGGCACCCCACCGGAAACGAATAAAGGGTGAATTCGGTGTCCTTAATATCATTATTATTATTATTGTTATTTCGGGTTTTCCTTTTTCCGTTCCGCTTTTTTTTTTTTGCCCCCACTCAACCTGGGTGACGACTGTTTAATAATAATCTGCCGTCGCTTTTATGTGTCAAATTAATTTCTCATAATAGCAAATAGATCGCATCCTAGGAAATGAAAAGGGAACCGGGGGAGAAATAGATACGGTTTATTACTTCATTCAGTACCGGGACAGGAGTTCGGGACTGGTTGAAATGCGGTCGGTCGACTCGTCACCCCTGATTCGAAGTTCGATGGATGTCATTTTGAGGCGGTGCGCGGTGGTGGTGGTGGGCTGCAGTCGAAAGCTCTTGAGGTAGGTATTTTGGAAACAATTTCTTTTGTCTGCCAAATTAGGGAGAATGTATCCGAACATCTGGTTGAGCTCTTGATCGGGTTTTAAGGCTGGAAGTTAATCAAATTTGTATCGGACGGCAGGGTGTCTAAATTAATTAAAAATTCTTGTGATATATGCTGTGCTGCATACCTATTGTGTTTTATGGTATTTAAAGCTGAAGTCTATTAAACACAAACCTTTCAGTTGAATATTAAAATACTATTTTATTCTACCTAATAGTGTAGTTGTGAATTTATAAATTATCATCGAGTCGATTTATCTCAAACAGAATTGGAGCATAATAATTTTAAGGGTGTCAACTATGTATATCTATTTGTGCAAGTTTTCCACTGAGTTGGTGGATACAGAACTGGCGTATGTGATAGAATAGTAGGTAATCCTTCCTAGGATTCGTTGGTCACTTTTTCCGGTGTTCAAATCGTGCATTTGATTCGTTTCATTCGTGAAGATCGGATTGGATAAATTAAGGTGCGACGCACGGAAATCATCCATTCCCGATCAGCAAAGCATGATGAAATTATAACAGGATGCATTTGTCGTTAACGGTAAAAATATATTTTACTGGCATTTAAACGAGTTCAAGTAGCTTGATTGCATGTTACATGTGTGCATATCTTATACTTCATTGGTATGTTTTTCTGTGCTTCTAGTAGTTTGCTTTTTCACTACTCAAGTATACCAAAAATAAGCTCTTATCTTTTTTATTCGGAGAGCTATTTTGCCATTATTACTGTATCTTAAATTAGCCTCATACTAACACTTACTAATAGAATCAGATGCATATTTTCTCATATATACTCACAATCTCTCTCATTCAAAAGGTACAAGCGCTCGTGGCTTTCTCGATAACACAAATCTGTCACAAACATGTAGTTGTAATCATCCATACATACTTATGCATGCGATCACTAAAACTCCCCAGCAATTAAGTGAACGTTTTGCCACCTATAAATTTACAAACTCGGTCTCAAGAGAGCCCTCAAGCTAACGCGATCATGAATCGGTTACGTCCCGAAGTCTCTATCATCGGAACTAGCAGCCTAGCCTTCAGTTGGACCAATCAAAGATAACGCTCATCTCCACTAGGCAACACATTCCATTATATACCATTATTATATCCATATTATATTCTGGCCATTTGGAGACCCTCACTCTCTTCTAGCACCTGAACCATATACTAAAAATTAAGTATCGGATTCACGAGGTGCGCGCAAACATCCAAGAACACAGGTAAATATGCGAATGGACATCGAATTTATGCACTGTAAGCGGCGGTTTGTGCTCTACTCGGGTTCTGATTTGCCCGGCAGACCCTTCTTGTCAGGGCGGCCTAGGTGCTTCCACCGGAATTTTGGATTTTCGTATGTTTAACAAAAAGGTAAACAAACAAATAAAAATTTAACTTTACCGTTTATTGTTCCACAACTTTTCACTGCTGGTCGTTTCTTAGGTCGGCCGCGTTCTCCTGCTGGCGTCGTTGGCTGCTATCGCAGCGGTCCTTGGTGGTTAACTAGGGAGGTGAGCTTGGATCCTTTGTAGGAACCTCCCTAGCGACGTTGGCGAACTATCGCCGAATCGACTTGCTCGCTGCAAGCGATCACCGAAGTCACCGCAGTGCACTTCCTAGGGAGAACCTTTGTCAACTCTGCTTCGTTCTCCTTGGCGATTAACTGTGGATGCTTGTTCGAGTGATCCTCCACGGTGAGAACGGTCGGTGTTTTGATTCCTTCACGGTTAGCATAAGCATAAGCATAAGAGATCGCCCGTAGTTGCTACTCCGTTATTGACCAGAACCAAATTAGGTTGCAAAATGTTCATTGGAACAACATGCTTGGGAATAACATGATGAGCCACATTGTACAATCTATTCTGATCCCTGCATGCTGATCAATACCGACGCCGGCCACGTCCGAATGCAGATCTTCTGGGAAAGGAAGGAATGTTAGTTCGATACATGTTGCTACTAGAGACCGAGGAATCCTCTGCATCTCCACATGTATCACGGGAAGGGGACAGTTGTTAGTAAGTGTGCCAATAGCATTATCATGTAATAATTGCTCTGGGCAGCCGGCTGCCGAGAATTCGGGAAATTCATCATTTGTTGTATTAATACGATTAGCAAAATAAGCAACTTGAACTCCGGATAGCGGCTATAAGGAGCACTGCTTATATTGTTTAATAATATTCAATCACGCGACGAATTTTTCGTGGTTTCTATCGTGTCAGTGCTGATTTTACCCGGCGATCGCTTGAATAAAATGAGGAATCTTATACAGAATGTTCATCAGACTCTTCCATAGGTATCGCGGAGTTGGTGGTTTGGAAGGGAATAGGGTCTAGGATTCGCTCCAAGCAAGCGATGCGACCTGTAAAGCATAGTTTATTAGGTAGTAGTTCAGTTGGTTTTCAAGAAGTTCGCTCGAAAAATAAGATCTTGTTTAGTTTGTGGTTCTTTTAAAATCGGGGTAGCCGGCTACCGAGAGTATCCTATGTTTTCTAAACAAAAGCAATTTCACATCCACACAGCCGATCGTGGGAATATTGCCTAGAAAAAGTATTTCCTATTTCTAATATCGGATTGTTTGTGAAATACACGTATACGTACGATTATATCGAACATTGATGAAAAATACAGAGGATCGTTAACCTGATGCACGGGCTTGTTACCAATAACCGAACATGAAATTAGATTCATTAAAACAGACGCGGCGAATTTTCAGTACGTATTGACCCGCGATCATCGATACTAGTCAAATTAAAGTCTTATTGGAGCTGCTTTCCGAACAACTTTTACGGTATCTTTTTCTCGGCTAGATCTGTTCGCACACTCTCATTCGGCTACTATCGGTAGAAGGCTGATAGCTCCCAGTCGTCGCCGGTCTAAGGACCAAATGTCATCAATAGACAGACTCGCGTGGAGGCATGAGATAGAATTGAAAGCTAACCAACGAAAATGTCAGCAAAACGCTTATTCTTCGTGCTGACATAACTGAAGGTAATTGCCAACCGGTCCCCGATCCCTCTCGCGAATTGTAAATTCTCAAACCTTATACACGATTGCAGTCATCATTCCACTCAAATAAGGCCATGTGTTTTCCCTAAGCACATTGAATGCTATGTGGATCAGTTCCCCCGTTGGTAAAGCAAAGCCTAAACAAACATAGAAATTAGTTTGCTCAGTCCAAAGAAAAGTTGGCCGACCGGCAGAGACGTGTTCCCTTACAGCGCCATCACATCAACGAACACCCAAAATTTACATGCGACAAAATATCTGCAATCCTGAATATAAAAGAATCAAAACCTCTACTCATTTGCAATAAAATAAGAAAGTAAAAAAAACAGTTGAATATCCAAGACGGCTCATTTTCAAAGATAGCACCGCCGATGAAACACCCAATAAAAAAAAATAGGTGACAAGGGACGCGGACGAAATTAGCTGAGCACCGACCGGCTGGTTTGCCACCTATTTTTCGGACGAAGAATTTTGGGGCGACACCTGGTAGTCGCTAGTCGCTGGTGAAACGCCAATTGTTTGAATATGTCATTTGTTCTTATTGCCATATTTTTTCACTTTTCGGATCGAATTTTTTTCTCTGAAAAACCATTTTGCACTATTTTTGCAATGTACACTGTTTCTAGATGTTTTCTGTGCACTTTTATTGTCCTTGCATCCGAATCGACGGCCCGTAATGCGAGTAACAGATATTTTTTCATTTGCCGGAATTCGATTTTCACAAACTTTCACCACTCGCGTCTGTCGAAAATATGCCGAAAATGCTTTTATAAGCCACTTTATATAATCATTGAATTGCACTGTTATTAACACTTTTGATAACCGGGAGGCAGTAAACTGTGCCGAAAATGATAAAAATTAACCGACTCGAAGGGAGCTCTACGAGAGTCAACCGCTCGCGACGAAGATACCGGTGTTTTGTTTCCTTCACGGTTAGTTGGGAAACCGAGAGCGATTAGCTATCCCCTTATGGGGAATCAACATCGTACTTACGTGTGCCCGAAACACGGGCCGGCGCTTTCGACGGAAATCTACCGTCACACACGCGCACTCTACCTCATTGGCACTAGTGACGGGAAACTGCCCCGAAATAGGGTGGATAATTCTGGGTGTCTGTCCACTGCCGTGGTTCGTCACTCTCAGATTTTTTTTACGATGGCCGCCTTTTGCACTCCACCAGAGCAAACACCAAAAAATCATAACCCCATAGCTGTCGTACCCGATGCGCAGCATAGCCAGCACACTTATTGCAGCAAGAGGAGAGCGGTGGCCTAACTAAACCCTGTTCTATTTATTTACAAACAAAACAAAAATTATCTAACCTATCTGCACGAACAATACTGTTCACAAACGCTAAAATGAATAAAAATTTACAACTAAATGTGAACGGTATCGAACAACGGTATCATCTGGTAGAACTGTTCTATTGGCCACCTTGGTGGGGCGTAGCAGCTGCAATAGAACACACCATTGATCTTGGCAATCGCCACACCCTCGGCGGAGGGGTGTATTACCTCTTGAACCGGGAACCATCCCGTTGTACAGATTGCCACCATTCCAGACCCGTCCGACACCCAATTGCCGTTGCCGGCAGGGATGCTGTACGGGTCTGATAAGAGGGCGACATCTGTCCTCGACTCCGAGACCGACTGCCACAGCAGCTGTTGGGCTGCTGCACAATGGTTAAGATTTAGCTGTGTGACTCTCACGGTTTCTTCTTATTTAACTCGCCGAAGGGACACGAAGGTCCGCCCATAGCATGTTTATGGGCTTGCTTCTTAGCGGTGCAGATAAGGCACTTATATGCCTTAGTGCACCCCCGCTCTTTATGTCCCTCCTCGCCGCAGCGACGACATAGCTTGCTCCTATCTATGCCTTTGCATTCGTATGCTTTATGGCCGGATTCTAGGCACCGATAGCACCTGTCCACTGAAGGCGGCTGGGGTATACTAATAGGGCATACCGACCAGCCGATCTTCAGCTTCCCTTTCTCGGTTACCTTTTTGGCATCCGCATTCAGTAGCCTGAGGTAGGCTACTTGGGTGCCAGAGGGTCCGTCCCTCAATCGCACAGAGGCCCGCTCGATTGTGACGCCGCATTGCTCGTTGACGGCTGCGACGACGTCTTCTGCGGTCGTGAACTCGTCCAAGTGCTTGCACTGGAGAGTTGTTTCCGCACCTAGCGACCTGATTTGGGCGCCCTCACCAAGGACCTCTTGGGCCAAGGCCTTGTATATTGCACTTGATTGTGCGCCTCGCTTCAGCACCAGGAGCATCTCTCCCGTGTTGGTGCGTCTTACGCTACGCACATCCTGCCCAAGGGCCGAGAGGCTTTCGGCCACCTTCATCGATTTAAGGACATCGGCGTATTTGTCCTTGTCGGTTTTTAACCACAAGGCTTCGCCTCTGTCCTTGGCCTTCCTCACAGGCCGCGGTACCTCCGGTTTCGGTGCCGGCTTTTTCTTGGTGACCAGCGTCCAGGGGTTTGAGCCCCCCTGCCCCGGTCGTGCCGGGTTGCTGGTACCATCGCTCTCCACAGCGAGGTCACTCTCACCCTCGCTTACCTCACCCAGGCGGCGTTTGACCTTGACGGTTGCACGCCGAGTGGTGTCGGTTTTGGCACCCTCGCCTGGCGACTTCCTAGGGCGCTTCGCATTCGATGCCGTCTTGCGATTGCCCTTTCCTTTTCCCTTCGAGGGGAACTCGGTCGCCGCTCCGATCGACGTGGCTGCTCCGTAGAAGGTAAAGGCCACTGTCTGTGAACCTCTATCGACCTTCTCTCTTTCCTCCCTATTGGAGGCCACTGTCTGGGTTTCTCTGTCGGGCCTCTCCCGACATTCCACCCTCTCAACATAGGCCTGCTGTTCCTGTCTTGCGACACGAACAGCTTTCCGGAGCTCCAGGAGGCTCAACTTCAACTCCTTGGCTATGTTCTGCTTTGCGCTAGCGAAGTCGATTATAGAATCGAGTTGCTTCGCTACTTTGCGCATCGCAGCTATTGGCCCCTCCGATGCATTGGTAGGGATATTGCCTACCGCTGCTGGGGGGTCACTGGTGCTTTCGGATGCAGCACTCATCGCTCCACTACTCTCCCCACGGGGGGAGACCTCGCCAAACCACCTCTAGCGAAGGGGTTTGGCACCTCCGTCTGTCTGTTTTTATTTTTATTCACCTCCATGTATAGTCCCACGAGAAGCGCGAGAAATATATGTCCGCCACGCCAGAGCTCCGCATTAGCGTGGTAAGGGACGCTTACTGTGGGGGTTGCCCAGGTACCCCACAGGCTCCGTTAACGATCGAGCATCTTTTTCACCCCCTCGATCACTCATCCCTCGGCACGGGTCGCTACACGCCTTGGAATTGGGGTTATGCCCTACCTTGCTTTACGTGGTGATCTCGGCCCGGATCATCACAACCATCCTCCTTTACCAGGGCTTTGGACCTGTAGCTCTGGTTCTCAATAGTTCCATGTACGTATGTTATTACAGACGTGCTACTATTGAGATCCGTCATTCGCTAGCGGAGTTATGCTTGAATGTTTATAAGTGCTGTGACGTTCATATTATCACCGGATGTTAATATGTCTGCGAGAGCGCGGGTGTAGGCTGCCTGGATGGTCGCGAAGGGCTCAAACATTTGTATGTTTGTTTGCGCGTGTATGTGACTTCGTGTGTACAAAATCATTTTTTATGCCTCCATCGAACGTGTAGTTTAGTGGATATGAGCAGCATCTTTTTGATTGGTGCACCTGAAGGCATTGGACTTATGCTACTAGGGCCCAGAATATGGGTTTCCGAACGAAACCGATTCATGATCGCGCAAACCCCGGGCGTTTGAAGGTTCACTCTTGAGCCCGCGTTTGTAAATTTTTAAGGTGCTAAACCGTTTACTTAGTCACCGGGGTGTTATCCGGTTTGCGAAATCGTGGATGTGGGGGTGCGTGGATGATCGCAAAGGACTCGAGCGTTTGTATGTGGACATTTTTGTCGCGTGTGGATGTAACTCCGCGTGGGCACATTATTTTTATAAGCGTGTGGCTTTTCGCATGTTCTTCAATGATCGCGCGGTGACGTCTTGTCTAGTTTTTATTTCTATTGGTCCAACTGGAAGCATGAATTTGAGCTGCTAGAATCAAGGGCGGACACTTCCGGACGTGACCGATTCATGATTGCGCGAGCTTAGGTTCTTAGGTTCCAACGTTCACCTAATCAATCGGGGTGTTTGAATATTGGCGAGATCGCGGGCGTTCGTATTTGTGACCAGGTTTGTGTTATCGCGTAGGCCACGTTTGTACGTTTGGAATGAGAGATTGTTAGTGTATATGAGAGAATAAGCAATTTGTGTTAGTGAATGTTAGCGTGGATCTAATTTAAAATATAGCAATAAAAGAAGGGTGCCTGCAGAGAGAATCGGGCCCTAAACCCACATTGTATATTATTTGACCATGGCAGTGGATAATAAAGGTCGCCAAGTTTTAAGAACTAAAATTGATCACAATGTAGCTTAACTAAAAAGAAAATAATCGTATCCCTAGTTTCTGTGATATAATCACTGTAAGACTGCTTTGGTGGAAAAGCCCTCGGACCACATCAAGGTACAGTATCATGCCTAGGGGGGTACGGGTCGGTTCAGCTATCTAAAAAAATATTGATTCCGGGTACGGGTCGGTTCGGTTTTTTTTCGTAATATTTCGCACTTACCCGTATAAATATCCTTGAATGTTTTGATGCTCCTTTCCGTAAATATCTGAATGGGATAGGTTATGCTCGTAGGAAAGAATGAAAACAGGCATAATACATAGATTTTGAACTCTGATTAAATCATTTTGAAACATAGATATATTACTACTTCACAATTCAATTTTGCGGCGCCTATAAATAAAAACAAGTACATGGGAATGATATACATGACTTCTATCGAACTTTTTGGGTAGAGTAGTCGAAATTAATCGCCAAACAACACAACATGTAGAGTTTTTGTGCCTTTATTTGCAAAAATGTTTGCTGTTACTAAAAGTAATATTGATCAGAGGAATGTTTTCATTTTTATATGTACATGGGATTATTTCACTTTATAAGTAGGGCTTCACTCACTACTTGTTTTTTTTTTATATTTACCTGCCCGGCAGACCCTAAATGACAGGGCGGCTTAGATGCGTCTGCCAAGATTTTCGGATTTTCGTATATGACCTAACAAAAGTAAGCAAAACAAAACTAAATTTACCGTTATTTTATTCTTTGCACAAAACCTCCTCAATGCCGAAGAAAATGGGTGAAAATTCGTGTAGTCTCTTCCGAACTGGCTGGGACTGCAACGCACGACAAAATCTGACTTACTTTTCTCGTGAATCACTAACTAAACTTCGACGGCCGCCTTCTACAAGATGTAAACAACCGTCTCAGCCATCTCTTGCTGAATAGCGCATTCTGCGCTTGTTTTTGGCAGCAGGAAAATTATGGCCAAACTAAGCCCCAACAGTTACGAAAATTATGAACGATTGAGGGACAGCGGTGAGTGTTTATGTTGCCATAGCATAATACTTTAAAGCGACTGCAATCAAAATTAGGTTTGTTTTCCGTCCAGTGCTAAATTATTACCCTAAAAGGTTACAACATAAAAATATGCCGAAAAATTGTAACATATTGAATTGCAAGATAGCATATTAAATTAGAAAATAATCTGACGATTGGGGTTGAGCGAGTTTAGAAAAAAAAATTATGTGTGTTTAGATGATTTTGGACGAATTGATCCTATCGAACATTTAGTCAAATATGGCTCTCGTAAGATTAAAAATACTCTGATTGAACGGAACGCATCAGATGATGATGACACCGTGGACAGAAAGAGGAGGAGAGCCCAGGTCTAAATGGCGGGAGGAGTAAGTTGACGGAGTCCCTTTTTCTTTTAAAGCCATATGGATTTTTTACTTCAAGTAATGTGAAATACATTCTCCAATGTGTTATGTTGCATTTCATTTAGATATTGATGGCAAATCTACTAGACAAAAGAGAATTGAACGGATAACAGTCAAAACAGCAAGCAATGCTTATTGAGTTACGGTTCTCACTCCAATGAATTAACAACAGTAAAGCGGTTCTCTTATGAATATCTCACTCATTGGAATCATTACTGAGAGGAATTGGAACTGACCATCATTTTATTTACTATATAAATACGGTTATGACGGTCATCTTGTCACAAACAACGTGCTAGTATTAACAAGCAGGTAGTTTTATAGCAATAGCTTTGCATAAAAGAAACAGAAAAGTGGAGAAAAAATCAACAAGGCACCCCATGCTGCCTGAATTCAAAAGACAATACCAATACAAAATAAATGGTACGAGGAAAATGGAAATGAAATAACGATAATTTTTGTGGTGAATCGGTTATTTCACGAATACCATCACAATTCAAAGGCCATCGTGAGATTGCACAGCACTGGTTGTAGGGTATACTATGTGTTCGAACGTAATAGGTGCATTTTCTTAATTTTGAAGGTTTTGTGATATTTACGGTGATTTTTAATCTATTACATGAATGATTTATTTTTCGATAGTGCACGCTCTACCTAAGTTAAAGGAATAAAAAATGAAAACACCGCCAATTAGCCCAGGGTCGGGTTCGGGATTTGGATTTTTTTTAAATTCCGGGCTGGTAGTTTAAAAGAAACTCTGGCTGTTCCAGATAAATCTGGCATAATGTTATCCCCGCTAAGCTGTAACGTAGAATTCAGAATATCCGGAAAAATTCGGCAAAATTTTAAAAATCTGGCAAAATGTCTGGCTTGAACGAATGTCTGTTCAAATTGGAAAAATCTGGAAGATTGGCAACGCTGCTGACGGCGAACATGGACTTGAGAGTATGCGAGAGGTATCTCCATAGCAAATCACCAAGCAATTCGCTACTGCATCGGTCAACGGAACCCTGCGACTACACGGAGAAAAAAACGGGAGGGCCCAGCTGAACTGTGCCCTAGTAAGCTACAATACAATCGTTGAGGGTCTCTTCCTGAAGCACGATCCAACTACCTGGTCACCGACACCGCACGGCGAAGAAGAAGGAGCAAATACAGACGAGTGGCAAGCAACTAACGACGAGCTCAAAGAAGCATCCGGTCCAGATGGAATACCAAACGTTGCGTTAAAACCTTCGATCCTGACATATCCGGACACGTTTAGGATTGTGCCAAAGCCAAGGAAGTCACCAGGCGATCCAGCTTCGTACGCAGCCTATATGTCTGCTGGACGCATTCGGAAAAATTCTGGAGAGAATTGTCCTTATCAGGCTAAAGAAATGCACGGAGAGTGAGCGCGGGCTGTCCAAGATGCAATTTGGATTTCGCAAAGAAGTAATTCGGGCAATGGTCTGGAGTGCTGAGAAGGCGACAAGAACATCTGATACTGCGCCGTAGTTACGGTAGATGTGAAGAATCCGTTCAACAGCGCTAACTGAGATGTCAACGCCGCAGCGCTGCACAGAATGACCGTGCCAGATCTTGAAGAGCTACTTCCAGAGCAGAGTGTTGCTGTACAAGTCGAACGAAGGACCGACGTCATTGCGAGTCACAGTGGGCGTTCTTCCGGTTTCCATTCTCGGTCCAACTCTTTGGAACGGGATGTACGATGAGGTGAAAATCGTGAGTTTCGCGGACGACGTGTCACTAACGGTGATGGGTGAGACACTTGAAGAAGTGGAGGTGACGGAAACAATAGACGCGATCGAGAGCTAGATGACCGAAGTCAAGCTGCAAATAGCTCACCACAAGACGAAAGTGTTGTTGGTCAGCAAACGGCCAAGCGGTTCAGCGAATACAGATCGACGGCGGAGGGCACGTGAAGCGTGCACTGAAGCAATTGGAAGTGATAATCGACGATCGGTTGAGCTTCAACAACCACGTCGACTAAGCCTGTGAAAAGTCAGCGAAAGCATCGAACGCAATAGCGAGAATCATGCCAAACGATGGCGGTCCGAGAAGCAGCACGAGAGGTCCGCTATCTACTGTTTCGTCATCGATACTCCGATATGGGGTTCCTGCCTGGAATGCTGAGCTTAAAACCAAGCGGAACCTAGAAAAGCTGAACGGCTGATGGCCGTACGAGTCGCGGGTGCTTACAGAACAATATCGTCGGAGGCAGTATGCGTTATTGCCGGGATGATCTGCATTACTCTGGCTGAGGACGTGGAAGGCTATCAGCGGAGAAATGCACGTAATGCAAGGTGATTGGTCCAAGCGGACTCCTTCGCTAAGTGGCAGCAGGAGTGGGAAAACGCGGAGAAAGAATAGGTAGCCCCTCCTACTTATTCCAAATGTGTCGGCTTGGGTGCATAAGAAGCATTAAGAAGTGAACTTTCATTTGACGCAGTTTTTGTCCGGGCACGGATACTTCCGGAAGTACTTGCATCGGTTTGGGCATGCAGAACACGTGGTCCTTGAAAGCCCTAAGCTCGAAGAAGTTCGTAAGCGTGTGCCTGGTGCGACAGTGGACAATATCGTCGAAGAGATGTGCCACGACGAGCATTCCTGGGACGCAGTTAACAGAGTGGTTACGAGCTTACTCTCCTAGCTGCGGTGGAAGTGGCGAGGGGACCAACAAAGTAGCACCATTGGCTAGAAAGTCGCCGTGAAACCACAAATCGGGTTTCGGGAGAAATTTCACCGTTGGGGAACTCTCCGACGGTGTAGACTAGGTCTATCGCCGGGTACCAGTTGAGTAGTATGCGACATAGCACCGAGCTTAGGTCGTCAGGGCGCCAGTGAACCGGACGTCAGGCTTCACCGGAATCGCCGGATCGACCTCTACACCCTACCGTGTAGCTCGTGAGTAGGCTAGATCCATCGCCGGGGACTAGATTGAGAGAATCGGGACGAAGCGGGGAGCAAAATGGATCACAGACACGAACATCGGTATCGGGTAGAAACCTACCGCAGGGGAATTCACAGTAGGGTAGATTCGCTGCCGAGGACTATACGACTATTTTGGACAAAAATGGGAGCTAATTGGTAACTTCGGTACCGAGAGAAATTCTGCTGCAGGGGAACTCACAGTCGGAGTAGGATAGGGGCCGGATAATATCCGAGTAGATCTCTTTAAAACTGAGAGCTAAATGGCTCAATGAAGCGGGTATCGGTTTTGGGAGAAATTCTTCCGTCGGGGAACTATCGGCCCGAGCAGGGTGAGTTCACCGTCGGGGACTATCCGAGTAGATCGTGATAAGGCCGGGAGCTGAATGAGTAGTACCTTGATGTAGTTTCATATGGAAGAAAGGCAAAAAAGAGTAAACAGAATTTTAGTAGTTAGGCACGAACGTGAGTTGTGAGTCCCATACAGTGCCAATACCAGCTTTTTAAACCTTACTTGAGCTTGAGCTTGTGCGACCACCCCTGACTGCTACTCCGTTACCGATCTGCACTAGCTGAAGTTGCACAGGGAATCAGTAGATAGTTATACTTGGAAGTAGCGAAACATCTTTCAATGTGCAACTCCTGGTAATTCTAAAGTTTGATCAACACCGGCGCCAGCCAGGCCCGAACGTAGATCGCGGAAGGAAAGGGAAGGAATGGTTAGTCCGATACTAGCTTTTGCTAGAGGACGTATATACTACTGCGCACTCCACAAGTATCACCGGAGGAGGATATTTTTGTTAGTAAGAATATAGAAGTTGGATCACTTCTTCTTTACCGACGCCAGAGAGGTGACTCCACTATCTGAACTAAATATCGATCTTGCAACTCATGGACCGGGGACTTTTTTTTACCAGTGTGCTGATTATCACAAAACTAAGTTACCATGAAAAAAGATTAACCCTCAAGAAGGCAAGGGGTCACAGAGGTACGGCTAGTTACAGTTTTCTAGTTTCAATGAACTTGTAATTTAAATTACAAATGATCGAGCGTTTTCGGGCTTTCGATTCTCTTACGACAAAAAAGAAGCTTTCGATTTCATTAGGGCTTAGGACCGAAGCCACAATTTTAGCTTGCCTATTTGAGGGTCAAATGAAAAATACTCATAAACCATTTAAGATATTTTACCGACTTTAAACATTGTTAATTCGACGAATCTGTGAAAATCTCAATATTTTCAAGTAACTTGTTGCAGTGGTTTTGGTCGGAATTTTAATGATAGGTACAGCTTAAATCTCTATTGTAGATTAAATTTTTAAAATCCGATTATATTAAAAGCTTAGACTAATTTATAACAACTAAAGGAAAAAGCATTTTTACCGATTCTTGTACATCGCTCCAGATTACTTCACAAGAGACATCCTTAAACAAAAATATCAGAATATCAATTCCACTTGAGTGAAATCAATCAACTTTGCCGTACATTCTCGGCGAATTCATTTGTTCGTGTCAAAAACTGGAACTCAATCGTTCAGCATCGAACGCACTGAATAGCAGCTCGTAGTAGTGGCTTACAAACGGATAGTGTGAGAGAGAGAGAGAGTTTCAGTAGTTATCTCACATCACACCCCACCCGAAACGAATTAGAATTCAACGCACACGCAACCGAGCGAGAGACCCCCGCATCAGCAGTCAAACGGTCGATTGTGGGATTCAGGCGGCAGTGAGTGGAAATTGTTGACTGGCTTGTATTAAAAAAAAAGGATGTCTTCATCATAACCACAGTCAGGTGATGCTGGTAGTCCTCGGCGAAATTGTGAAAGCAAAAAAAAAAGTACAAATTCCAGCGATCAACACCAGCGCTAACAGCATTTTTTTTCGTCCGGAAGGTGAAAACCCCACTGCTCCGTAGTGAGGATGGAATCGAGCTGAAATTTATCGACAAAGTTATACCCGCGTCGGGGGGGGGGGGGGGGGGGGGGGAACTGAAGTTACTGAAGGATCGAAAAAACTGTCGCTAATATCTATCGGTGGGGGTGCTATTACACTGTCATTCAGTAAACGCAATAGTGGGGAATGTTCTTTTATGTACAATTGAAAATTTGAGACTAATAAAGGTGTAGTATAATGTGAAAAACGAAAAGGCCATAAGTGTTTACCAACACATATTTAGAGCACAAAGTATCTGATAATGCATATTCTGCATTATGAAAGATTTAATACAAAAAATGCATTTAAATGATGTAATTACTCTTACTCGTACATTTCAAATCCCACCGATGACTCTAAAAGAAGTCATATTATAAGCGAAATAAATTTATTTCAAACCAGTTCACATTGGACATTGTTACGTTTAACACCCCCATTCAACAGCTGTGCTTGCTGGCGAACTAAATTTAGGACGATGACGCGCGAAGGGGAAGCAAAATAACGACGTGCCAGGAAAAGTTCGAAAAGGATTAGAAAATAATTGAAATTCAATTCAGTTATTAATATGTTCAATTCCTGGATGGTTCACTCGAACCCGTAGACTATTGCCTCGCAGCTCCTTGCTGGAATGGGATGTGATGTTGGCTGATGTCAGTGCAGTAAAGAGAAAGCTAGCGCGGATTGTGACTTTTGCCATGGAAAATATCATTTCGGTTTCAGTTCACGTAGTTTACAAGTTTTATCGAACCGAAGCCGTTTAGCGGCGCTCTCGTAAATGTTTATAGATAAGTTGACGGTTCATGAAGGTATTTGTGAAAATTGGTCACGGACAAAATAGCAAGAACATAAGAAATTTGACATTTTTCATATTTAAAATAATGAAAAAGTTCAAACTTTTTATTCCCAATGACGATAAATTTGATTTTTTTTTTTCAGAAAACTGAAATTTATACATGAAGGTGAAGCCATAGAATTCTCAAATTAAACATGAGTATTTTTCTTACTTTAAGTTTACTTTGCGGTGCTTCATTGTCAATTCCTATGAGTTCGCAAACGGAACTATTTGTTCGCTTGAAACCAGCAATAAGAGGAAATAACGACACTCATTTCCGTTGCCATTTTGTGACACTGGATACGATGTCCTTAATTATCAGCTCAGATGGCATCACACCATGGAACCGAGGTAGTCTTGCTTTGGTGGGCTTTTACCACTGGAGCAGTTGGTCTGTACTTTGATATTAAGCGGTTGAAGAAAAAAACACTACCGACACTACACGACTTAACTAGACTGCTCGGAAGAAACAGCCGACATTGCAGCTCCACGGACCACTCCACTCGGTTAACTCCCCAAATGTTACCAAACCATGATGCGAGATTTATGCTTATAATGTTCTGTAGCCCGAATGTTTTTGGGTAACTTTCAACTTGTGAACAACATATCCATTTTTAAAACCGTCCCTGTCCAGCATCAAAAAAGTACTCACCCAAAGAATATCTGTAATCATCGTGCAGACAGATCACCAAATCCTAGTAGATGATTTGGTTTGACACAACAGACATCAAAACTACCTGTTTTGATCCTCTAGGGAGGCTTAATTTTTGAACATAGCGCAATATTTTGAAATAAAATTCCACCTTTCAACACATTTTTAAATACTACAGCATACTTCGCTCTACCAGCATCGTATAAAATGCGAGGGGTAATATTATCACCTCGGTATTGATTTATATAAATCAACATTCATTACTAAATAATGGCACCATCAAGTGCCTTTTTCTCCAATGTAGATCTAGACACAATAACTTTCCGACCCATCAAACTGGCTGCACTGATCGGCAAAAGCAACCCAACAGAACACATCACTCTGATTTGAATGATCACTCATACACATATGCTTGAGTGCGAAATCGAACACTATCGCGCGACGCCTGCTGTGCTGGTTATCCCGACCCAAAAGGGGAACCGAAAGAACTTTTTCTTCCGTAAACGCAAAGCCCTTTCTTTTCGGCCAAATCTTCCACTACACAATTCACTGACTCTGCTTTGTTGGTCACTTTTCTCCTTGCATTCTACTTGCGAAGCATAAGAGATGGACACGATCGAACATGATTGCTTAATGGATCGGGTCAAAAAAAAAAAAACTCGCTGCTAAAATAAAGCGCCAAATTTCACACTTGTTACACTGAACCGTAGCGCGATAGAAACGTAAATACGCGTTCGAATACTTGCAATAAAAAATAAGACAGGTAAAAAACAATAAATTAAAAGTCCGAAAACGACGCGCCCGTCAAACTGCGTATTAATCAGTAGGCTTTACGATCCGACGCCAACTGAGTGTCGCTGATCGCGTGAAGAAAGATAAAGAAAAAGCCGAGAAGCACACAAGTTTACAGACACTAATGCACTGGTTGCGGCCAGAGTCGATGATTAGAGTCGCGCCGAGAGTGATGACTAAATTGATTTGTTTCTTTTCTTAGTTTTGCTTTTTCTTCTAGTTGTCGTTGGAGAGTATCAAATTTTAAATAAAAATAGGCGTGTGAATAGTAATCATAGAAAAAAATATTGAGCAGATTCTGGGTTTTTTCACTTTTCACTGATGTGCTGGTTTCTTAACCTTTCGATATATTTTTCTACTGAAAACGTATATTTCACATGGCCAATGCGAGTTTATTGGCGGATTTTCTATTTTACATTGCATATTTTGAGACTTTCTTGAGTCTACCATCATTTTTAATGACATTGTAATCCTATAGATATTTGCCGGACTGTGATCTTCTAGCGCCCTTGGGGAGGTATCAGTTTTGCGCCCTTTTGCTGTTTACTTCGGCTTTCTTTTTCAGTTCGACTTTCAACCCGACTTATCTAAATTGATAGAAATCAATAAATTGATAGACCGGATCAATAATTCAGCGCTCTCCTAAGGCTGGAAATCTTGGCGCGGATCAACCGGGCCAAAACCATACTAAGAGCCAAGTGAAATGAAATTGTTGAAAGTTTCTGCATTTATCAACGCTAACAGTATTGATAAACCATAGTTCATTCGCGATTTAGAAGCACCAAACTGACTTGACTAGGCAGTTTCTCTTGAAAACAATTACCACTATTTTTCAAAGAAAATCTGGCAGATCAACTAAAAAGTTTGGCAAAACTTGTCACTTGACAGCGACCTCAAAGTCATCGAAATTTAACATACATTTTAGGCTTCATTGAACGTGTATCAAACAATTTTTGTTCAATTTGGGAACATATGACACAGGTTTCCAAAATGTATGTGTGTGTAGTAATATCTATAATTTAAAAATCTGGCAGAATGAGAGGTTTGTCTTTTTTGTCCGGAAGCTGCAAAAAACTCATGGTTTATTATTTCCTCACATAATGCGCTCAGAGGATGGAAAATTGAACATGCATTGGAAAAATTTTAGCCAACATTTATTGAATTTTTTTTATAAAAGAATGCCAAAACTTATTTTTAGAATATGTCTCGAAAACGAAGCGAAAAAGTGAAACTTATTGAAATAGCTTATTTCTGACGAAATCATCACCACCAACAGTACCGAAAAGTCATGTGATCCTTTATCAACCGTTATATTGTAAGTAGCGTTTAAGTAGCGGTTTGCCCACTACTCGGGTTCTTGTATGCCCGGCGGACCCTTCTTTTCAGGGCGGCCTAGGAGCTTCTATCAGAATTTCGGATCGTCTTAACACAAACAAACAAGGTAAACAAACAAAATAAATCAATAAATTTACCGACTTTTATTTCCACTAATTCTCCCTTCACTGCCCATTACGCTGTTTTGATCTCTTGCTGCTGGCGATGGCGGACGGGCAGATAGTTTCTTCCGACCGGTCGGCACTACAACGGCCGCGTTCTCCTGTGCTCGTTGGCTGCTCCGGCAGCGGTCCTTAACAATTAGCCAGGGAGGTGAGCTTTGCTCCTTTGTCGGAACCTCCCTAGCGACGTTGGTGATGAATCATCGGATTCTTTACTCCCCGCAAAGAATCCCGGAAGACAGCGCAGTGTTCTTCCCAGGCGAAGTTGCTTTCCTCTCCTTGGCTTTTAGCTGTAGAGGAGAGCAATGCTCGTTCGGCTTATCCTCTACAGCGAGAGGGACGGGTGCTTGGGATCCTTTGCGATTAGCCGGGGAAGCGAAAACTCCTTTATTACAATTAGCTTCCCCCGACGGCGATCCTTCACCACTGAAACTTTTGTCTGAACCACGGGCCGGCACTTTCGACGGGAATCTCTTCCGTCACACACAAGCGCACTTTACTCACAAGCTATTGTGGCGGTAAACTTTTCCGAAAAACGACGTCTGTCTTCAACCGTGGTTGGTAAAATTCTATTACGATGGCCGCCTTTCGCACTCGACCAAAACAAACACCGACCGCCCCGCCGCATAGCTGTCATCGCCGATCCGTAGCATTATCAGCACAATTTTTTTGTTACTTATTCACAAACATAAAACAAAAATGATCTAACCTAGCTGCACGAAAAAAACCGTTCCCATACGCGAAAATGAACAAAATTTACATGAAAAAGTGAACGGTACCTAAGAGAAGAGACGACAACAGGCTTCTTGCTCTTCTTAATTTAATCTACCAGGCCCTGTCGTAATTCCAAAGACAACAAGCATCCATCGTTGCCAGATTCCATTTGCATGATTTTCACAATTGCTGAAAATAATTGTACCTCAAATATCGACCCTCAGTCTAGAATTCACAATACCAGCTGCATTTAAAAATTGAATTTTAAGTTTATTTGTGTCTTTCTTAACAATACACGTAGTTATATCGTAATTCAGGGTATTTATTCAATTTGCATGAAATGTTCATGTATAGGAAATGTAGCCAAAATAAATTCAACAGCACTGTTTTTCATCCCGTTTGAAAATATTATGAACGCTCTTGACTGGCAAAACGACCAATCGGAAGCTGGTTCAATATTGAGGTTAGGACTGGATCATATTGGCTACGCGATTGTCTTCTCTTCTCTTAGAACGGTACCATAATTTTACATGTCAACAAATACACTCTACGGAGTGTATACCCACTAATAGGTATATTTCCACCCAGTGCTAAATTGTTACTCTGGCGGGTTACAATATTTAATTCTGACGGTTGAAAACTCTTACAAAAAACACCAAAAATCCCGATTTCCAAAAGGTTCCCGTAGACGAAAAGGTCGGCATCCGACTTTATACATTTGTCCAAAGTAATGTTTTCGCCCAAAACTGCAAAACTTAACGGTTACTCGGTTATAGATGAGTTAATTTTACATTTTTTTAACAGTTTATCTGAATTTAGGAATTTGAGTTCTCGGAACTCAAATTTAGAATAGTTTTGAATGAGCGTATGTGTAGTGAAGAGACAATTCTTAGGAGCTGTGACCTGGTTGGTGGATTGTTGATTACGGTACATATCGTGTCATACATCGAGTAAAGATGGGTAACGACATTTTCGTTTTGCTATCTCCTGGTTAATCTTTGAATTTCTAAATCTTCCATAATTTCTGTCTCTTTATTAGTATTCTTAAAGTTTTCTATTGGCGTCAGGTTCTAGGCCCGCACATAAATGAACTCTCCTGAAAAAGAGATCGACTGGTGTTAAAATGGACGTCGAACAAGATTCGTCAACGTAGACTCCGACTCCCTTAAGAATTCTTCAGATTTCTAAAGAACTGACGCAAACATTTTCAGCCGTGACAGATATCTCAAAAGTTCGCTGAGTTATGCTCAGAATTGAATTGTAAACAAATGTCATTCCGGGCGACAAGTGTTTTATGAAGGACTCCTGTGTCTATATGCTTGCCCACAAAGTTAAGATCAACGGTGTAGCCACTGATTAGTTTATCTAGTGAAACAAGGGGTTGACTGTTTCAAACACCCCTTGCTCCAGTGAGCGAAGATTTTTTATGGCAATCGCGTAGAACGGGACAAAATTATATGTTCTTTCAAACTCCTATCGGGGGGGGGGGGTCTTTAGTGGGACTGCATCGCCTAACTACGTCTTTTTCGATAAGGTTCGTCTCCATGTTCGGCCATTTTGACCAAGCGTCATGCATTGAACTAAATAAAAGCAAATGGACCATTGTAGCTGTTAGGCTCGGTGTGGGAAGTGCGTAGAAAGCCATTAGGACAACTTGTACATTGGGGATGCCGAAAAGTGTGTCTGTTGTGGGAAGAATGCACATGATCTCTTACCGAACTCAGTGAGCAAACGGCGTCCGAAGAAACTTAAACTTGCCCCTAAAAGACGCAACGTAATTCACCACTACAAATCATTGTGCTCTTTTGGCTCGCTCAGACGGTCTCATTGTGAGGACACTTGTTACTGCTCCAAAAAATTATAGGCCTATGAGATGCCTTGGAAAAACTTAAACCATTCTGTTGAAAGACCCGCAAATATAACACCAAGGAGAATTCAATTCTTAGAGCATGTTCAGGAGTGTTTCAGTTCTAGATTCATAATTTTGACAGTTCTATTATATAAAACTGAAAATTTTAAAACTAGAACTTGCTGTCCCCAGCAGCAGTCGTAGCGGATGTTCTATTCAGTTTAAAATTCATGTCTCGCCATTCCTTCAGCGTTACTGCATTCAAATTTATTTTTCCCCAGTCTATTGGGTCTAAGTGTCTGTGCTGAAAACTTTGCATGTATTTAAAACACAGTTCTAAACGTGTTTTAAAATCAAATAGAACAAATAGAACGGAGTCGTATAACAGTTTTAAATTTTGAAACAAAACTGTTCGAAATAATAAAACAAAACGCTCTGCTGGGGATGTGAATGTTTCAGTTCCAATTCTACTTTGAAACTCCTATACAAAATAAAACGCTCCTGAACATGCCCTTACGGTACGGCACGGTGTTGTTTTCTCGATGATATCTATCCATCTAGCTTACTCCACGATCTTTGCTACAGTTTCCTGGAGGTGGTCCAGATATTTTTCATTGAAATTGCTTCTTTATTCTGACTTATTTTATTACACAGATCAATACTTAGACGCCCCCCTAAGCTTGACGCCCTTGGCGGGCCTGAATATTCGTCCTACAATATATCAACCAATACGTTCTTTTCTATTTTCATAGTATATAGGCTGACTTTAAGAAAGGAATTTAATTTTCCGGAATTGGTTATTGAGTGGTATACGTTAAGCGCATGATAATTGGAACGGGGATGATTAAATTTGAAGATTATTTTTTTTCGAAAATGTTATAAGAGGTTCAGGTATGGAACATCGCGGAGATCCAACATGTCACTAACTGAAACATAGCGTGTTTACACATTTTACCATATGCTATGGTATCCTGTATGTGTGTTTGTAGGATTAACTAGTAACTAACTATTAAATACATGTCAACGGTTTCCCGGTAATATCCCAGTTATTACGAATTAACATTTTCAATCCAATAGAACTTCGACAATTATAATTAAATTGAAATGATCTATCGACTGTACGAAAACTATCTAAATTATCTCTCACCACGTACAAGCCACACTCCCAATAGGTAATAATAGCGATTTTATTACCCGTTTCATTGCGCCACCGGAAACGGTCAATTGTAGTCACAATTATTCTTCTCGTGATCCGGATATCTTCGTCCAGTCCAGTGAAATGACCAGAGGCCTCACAGCGGTGCATTTCCCCAGTACTTACAGCATTAAGCAGGAATGCAATCGTAAAAATATTTGCGATAAATCTTAGTAATGGAAGGCCATAATCATTTACCAGTGCTTCTAGTACTAATAGTCTTATGCGGGAATGAAAATGTTAAAGTGTCGTAAGAAAAAAAAAGGAACTCATTGAAGACGGCAATAAAAAAATAATTTCCAGGCTTCATAGTCCTGAATGTAAAAGAGGGGGCTAAGAGAAAAAAGAAACTGGTCCTATGAGATGGCGATGATGACGAAACCAAGTCGCCCACTGACTGTGTCATTGTTTTATTATCTTCACTCATCAAGCCGAGAAGGGGATGATTCTTTCCCGTTCAGTTAGGGGACGATTTATCCACAGTGGCAGTCAGGCAGAAGCACGTCGAATGAAACAAATTAGAACCAATAATCCCGGTCATTTGGACATAATTAAGTAATGTCCAACTAGCCTATAACATCGTGAACGTGAGAATATTCTTTTTTTCTGTGTATTTTTTGTTCGGGTACGCAGTGTGTCATTCCGATTCGAAGTCTTTGAGTGGCTTTGGATAGAATAACGAAAACGGGTCTTAAACGATCATACTAATATCTTAATGATGGATTGAATAAATTCCCATCATTATGTTAATTTATTTAGCGGATCATAAACTATTGACAAGTTTCCAATGGAATTTGAATTCAATAGTATTAATATTTTCATGACTCGTTTACACCATCAAGACGTTAGTCTATTTCTTTATTTTATTGTTAACTAGCTAATACCCATCGCGCGTTGCTGCGACTTTCAACGAAATAGAAGAAAAACACAATTTGCTCCGAAGCGCAGATAATCTCCGTCCAATAGCACACAAACACGCTCCAGAACATATGCCTACTATGTACAAATTTTTACGGCAATCGGTTAAGCCGTTTTGGAGTCTATAAATCATATACATACAAACTTTGACTTTTATATAGATAGATAGAAGATAGATAGATAGATAGGTAGATAATAGATATATAGATAGATAGATAGATTGTTCGTTTAGGGTCCATTTTTGAATGCATATCGTCAATCCAATCAATTACCTAGTAGGATTACAGTCCAACCTTAGTTAATATACCAAAAAGATTATATTGGATCCGAAAATTGCAAACACAAGGAATATGTAACTTTACATTCCCTACAAATCAAATCATCAACATTTGAAATATAAACAAGTTCTTTTCTAAATCAGCAAGATACTTCAAAATCGTTATTGTTATTTCATAGCATATTGGTTCTCTCAAAAAATATCCAACCATGTCACTGATCCTGCCATTGTTTGCTGGCAAACAATTTCGTGACCCGTGGCCGCCGCATCAAGCTCCGGCAAATTAGGTGAAACAATCAAACTGAGTATCATCGCATAAATTAACTCCCTTTTGTTCGCAGTTTATTATCACCCAACGACTTGTCGCCACTCTGCCAAAGTTGGCTCGAGGAGCACGTGTCCACCCACACCCAAAACGAACCATCATCATCGCAGCAGTATAGTAGTGCAGATTGCGACGAAGGGTTGAAACAATGAACCCTATCGAGCGACAGAGACAGACAAAACGCCGAGCATGCCATGGTCACCCCTTTTTCGAAATTATCGCTTCGTCGTATCTCTTCTATATCATCTAGGTATACCGGATTGGATTGGAACAGAAAACGGTCGGTCGTTGGTCGCCTGAAAGTGTTGCAACTGTCACCGGCAGATATTTTCAAATAAATTTCGTTCCAATAGAAATATTACAGTTCAATGCAAATAACAATCTTCCCTTCGTGCGATTTGCGACGACCGAGGGAATCTTTGGTGGAAATCTACGCAGACTTCGGGGTTTCGCTGACGGTCGCAGTTACTGTTGTATAGAACAATGAGTGAAGTTTGAATGGTAATGTAATAACAATAGCTCTACCATCGGCATAAAACGAAGTCACAACTTACAGCTCAGAGCAGAACATAACGATTACCGAATGTTTTCGGTCAAAGTGCTACTCTTTGGACTCGCTTGCTAAACTGAATTTTATTGCAATCTTAAAAATTAAAAATGTTTTCGGAAATAAAATGCCAAATGAAAAGTTGTACTCCCTAAGATGGGTATTATTTTTTCGATGGTGTATACATCGAAAAAAAATAATACCCACCTTAGGGAGTACGACTTTTCTTCTACGACGGATAATTACATATGGTTGCCTGATTTTTTCGGTAAGCCAAACATTTTAGTATTCTTTTAAGGGGTAAGGTCGACCAACATGAAAATTTTCAAAAATTCAATTCTTTTTATTAGCTTAAAACTGTTCTCTAAACCTCCAAAATTAGACAAAATGGTTTGATGGTCAGTAACAATCTCCTACCGGTCGTTTATGACAGTTTGCAGTGGCGTCACCTGCTGCTGGAATCTGTAAATGAATTTTCTTAAAACACTTTTAAATTCAACGGTATCTTTATACATGTACAATATAGTGGACCAAGTAAGGGTACTTCGATGTTACCAATGTTTTTATGCCTTCCACTTCTCACGAATTTGATATTCTCGAAATCCCCTATAGTATACATGTATTAAAATACCCTCAACATTTGAAAGCCGACGATAAAGATTTGTAACCGCAATCGGTGCGCCGGATATGAACCTCCGAAAAATTACCGCGGAAACAAGATTCCAAAACGTCCATTTTGATGTCAAAAATGAAAATAAATCATTTTTTGTTGTATCGATTTTGTTGGCTATTTTCGGCAAATTTAAGACTAAGAGAAATGATAGCAATGAAATTAAAGGACGGATACTTATCCTAGAGTGAATCAGTTATAAACTTAGAACGGAAAACTACACTCAGGTAAAAAATACAGCGAATTTAATAGGAATATCGTATACTTTTTAGTCACAAGTAGCACGTATGAAAATCATAAGATTATCTTATGAAACGGCATTTATTTTGTCAAATCTGGTAACTATGATATCATGTTCCATAAGGCATCTTTGATTTAACATAAGTCAATATAATACATTTCTCTTATGTTTATGAGAATCATAAGATGCTCGTATGAAATTCACACAACTGCCATATGCAATACCGTATAAAATATTATGATACTAATAAAAGTCGTATGTTTTTCGTATTAATCTTATGTTTTGTTACTTTTCTATGCATGCATAAGATAAATCTTATGAATTTCGCTGTACATTTTGCGTGAGTGTAGGACTAGGCAGGCTCATCTGGACATGATCGAAAGGAAATGTGAAGAGTCCTTTGCCTTCTGCTAAGTAGGAGTTGGCCGTTGCACCCAAGTCTACCGCATGGTCATTGATAGAACATAACTCATCATCAACGACACGACTAGACACTAGCATTCTGAAATTGTATCCCAAATCTGATTACCCCTCAGTGACTCAGGTAACTGGTACTGTCAAAATTGACTTTTGATTTGAAAATTCATAAAACTAGCAACGCTGATGGATCTGTTGTTATTTTTTTCCAAATAGCATATGTATAGTTACCATTGCAACGCTTGGTTACGCTTTGTTTTGGTTATAAGGTTGACAAGAATATTTTTCTTCCTGGACAACGTTTACCAGGATTTCCGAAATTTGATGAACTATTCCACTGTACTGTTGAGATCTGTGGAGGATTTGCTATCGGGGAGGATCTTGCCGGGATATAGTACTTGGTATAAGAATCTGTGCTCAGTAAGTGTACGTGCATTTTCGAACTAGAATCGTTGATTTTTTTGTTTTTAAAATCAGCACTACATATCAGTCCGGAAATGTGCGCAAAGAGAGCTTCGAGGCACTGGGTAACCTGTGGAAAAAAGTAGAGGCAAACATCAACTGGAAGCTGATGTCAAGCAGAACAGATGACGTTTGGAAGGGCACTGGGGTTTAGTATAACATTGATCTGGAGGATTGAAAAACTCGCAGAAGCTTCCTCATAAAATGATGCTTCATCCAATAGGGTGCAAAATACGTTGTCGTGAGTTCACTACCCATAATCGCAAGTCAGCCCTATGTTCTATGGGATTCCCTATCTACATGGGACTGACTTGCGATTATAGGCAGTTCAGCAAGGATCGTTGCCTCATCGTTACTGACAAGATGGCAGTGATGTAAACTGCAAGGATATTGTACTACTATAGAAATGACAGGCTGGACACCTTGTGGTTTGTTTTGGAAAAGATAATCTTTCGAAGAGTTTGAGGAACGCAAATAGATGAGGAAGAGCAACGTAAGGCAGTTTATGGAAAGCAAACAAATTGCAGTGTAAAAATTGTGGCAAAGGATTCAATCAATGTGTTCTACTTACATTTAAAAATGCAGAGCAGTTAAAAGCTCTATCAGTAGAAGGATTCCTTAATTTCTATTGTCACAAATCAGCACGTTAGCTACGAAAACAGGCACATTGTAAAACGTCCACACAAATACGTGGCATGTTTCAAATGTTCAAAATTTTACGAAAATAAATTGATGCTACAAAACTCGAGTGTCGTATGTGGTCGTGAGATTGTTATGAACATCATCCCCACACGTCACAAGCACATTCACATCGAAGACCGGCCGCACAAGTGTGATGTTTTGCAGAGGGTGTCACTCCTGTAATCCGCTATGGAGATATACAGACTTTGACAGTAGTCAACATATAGTGGGCCTAGCCACCTCTAGGCCCATGCCGCCCGTGCAATAGCATTGGGTTGTTTTGATTTTAACAAAGGCAATGTTGACTAGGACAAAATGGTTGCCTAGCAGGGGGCTGGGTCAACTACGTCGATCAGAAGCCAGCATCCGAAAGTATCTACTTATTGAACCTTCGATAGTATGCCGTACCCAATAAGTGTTAACATTTTATATAAGAAATAAATACGAAAATATTACTTATTATTTCCATCAAACTTTCAAGCGCAGATTCGTTAGATGGGTCACGACCCCACCCACTGGTGGTGAATGGTTCGGACACTTTTTCTTCGGATATTTTCATCGAGTGTCTGGTCGTGTCGTTGTCATCATCATGTTTTACCACCGACGCCGGCAAAAGAAAATTCACAAATCCTCGCCTAGAACGACCATGCGATCATTATTACTTATTATTATCATTATTATTACATAGCAGAAGGCAAAGGACTCTTCACATTTCCTTTCCATCATGTCCATATGAGCCTGCCTAGTTCTAGTTTTCCGTTCTAAGTTTATAACTGATTGACTCTAGAAAACCTATCCGCCTTTCAACTTCATTGTTTTCGTTGTCTTTTTGTCTTAAATTTGCCGAAAATAGCCAACAAAATCGATACAGTAGAACCTTGCGGCTATTGAAACGTAGTAACAAATCATTTTTTTTTATTTGTTGAAATTCACTTGATTAAATTTTAGGGGTTTACCGTAAAAAATTGATAGCTTTTCCTATGTGTACTTCCGAAAAAATCCCAAAATTATACTATTTTTCGACGCACATGGTGGCTTTGCCCATAAAGCTGAGGTCAGATCATAAAATAAATTAAACTTTCTTCCTTCTTAGAACTGCATTTTACAGCGTTCTGTTTTGATGTTTGTATTTGAAAGAAAACAAATCTTTCACACAACGAATTTGGAGGCAAGTAAATCTGCATTTCTGAGCTAAGGCAGAGGAAGGTAATGTTACAATGCGAGATTTAAAAACATACCATTTGTTATCAGTAAAAAAATGTTCTCTAACAACAACTTGAAACCTGTTAATTAATTTCATACTAATTGATAAAACAAAATGAAATATTTTTATGGAATATAATTCTAAATGTCATATCAAAGTTTAATGAAATTAGCAAAAAATCTTCATGAATGTGATAGTTTGCCAGATATTACAAATTTTCATTCTATAAAAACAATGAGTTCGCTAAATGACGCCCTTTGACTAAGTTGACTAATCAAGAACCAAACATTTTAGTTATAAACAAGAAAAAGAAATGTTTAGAATGTGACTACTTCCCGAAGCCACCAAAAAATAATTTAGTATCACAAAACCTGATTTAAACATGTTATTAGAATCGCAGACAGAAATACAATTTTCTTATAGAATATGATTCTGAATGCCATTTTAAATCAAACTACTTCCATCAAAAGATTTCGAAAATGTTTGCAAGATATTTAATATTTCGTGTCAACTAAATTAATTACCGACTTTTTCTTTAGTTATTCGCGTTTCTTTATCAATAACAATAGACTTTTCAAAATTTCCTGTAGCTTAACTTTTATAAATAGGCGTAAAGATTAAAATGAATAAAACTAGCAAAACAGTGAAAAATGAAAAAGAATCAAAAAAACATTTGTCTGAAAACTATTTTACATAGGTATTTATACTATTCATCAACCGCGTTTATAATAAATTTTTAAACATTCCTACGACAAACGGTTGAAAATTAAAAAACCAACAAATCAATTTAGGTTTAATTCTAGGCGCGTCTTGTGAAATCGACTCTGACGGCAATCAGATTCAGAGCGCAGTTCTGTGAATTTGTGTATACTCCTCGGCTAACGGTTCTTTCTTACCTACTCGCGATCAGCGACAAACAGTTGACACACGATCGCGGAGCTCTTTCGACGCTTTTCTACGCGGTTCGTGCGGTCGCATCGGTTTTCGATTTCTCAATAGTGTTTGCTTTACTTAATGTTTTTGATCGCGTATTTGCATTTCAATCGTGGTACGGTTCAATTTAGGAACTGGTGCAGTTCCGAGTGTTTTTAGTGCAATATGTTTGCGTTTACTATAGCCCGATCAAAAACGCAATCATGTTCGATCGTGTCCATCGCTTGCGGTTTGAAAGTAGAAGGTAAGAGAAAAGCGATCGACAAATCATCGTCTGCAGCAGGAGAAATTGTGTAGTGGAAATTTTGGCCCCAAATTGGGGAATTTTCGTTTGTGAACAGTGAAGCGCTTTCGGTTCCCCTTTTGGAGGGGCTAGCTATCGTAGTAGGCGTCGCGAGTGGTAGAGTTCGATTCAGCTCTAGCTGATATTACCAGAGAATGTGTGTTAGTGAATGTGCTAATGAAGTGATGGTGGCTCTCACACATCAGTTGAGTTCCGGTTTGTGGGCTGGAAAGTTATTTTGCTTATATGTACACTGAGCCAAAAAATCACATACGTTTCATGTGAAAAAACACCTAAATTTTAAAAATGATTATGCACATCAGATTCATATGCATCAAATAAAACTTATACAATCACCGATGAATTTCAAATATAAAATGAATAACTTTCAATCGTGCCCCACATACATTTTATGTGACTATCACATACTCCTAGGGTTATGTATAAAACACTTAACTATTACAGGAACATACGATGTGAAAAAATCAAACACATTCAACATGGCGTCAAGGAACAGTACGGCGGAGAATACATTGCTCCCCGACTTGTGATTTTTCTAATTAAATGTGAAGACGTTAGAAATATATATCCGCTATCTCTGCTCCAGGTTGAAGATTCCAAGATGGTGTAGAATGCATTTCAAATCAATGATCAACACAGCCCAGTAAGTCCAGCCGAAAAATGTGCCAAAGTTCTGGATGGCTCTAGTTAGTGACCGGTTCCAGTGACACGATTGTTTTGTCACTGGAACCGGATATTAACTAGAGTCAGAATATTGGCTCAATAATCGGCTGGACTCTACAAGGATACTCCGCACCTTTATTCAACCCAGGTTCATTACCTATCAAAGCATTTGAATGCTATTATATAGGCAACTAACAATCACATGAATATCAGATAAACCCTCTACACGTAACATGATTTCTATTATACATTTAGTTAACGATCAACTGAATATCAGATAAAAGGTATATAGGTTTCAAATAGAAAATATGTGGCATTCCGATAGAAAGTAACTGAACATCACGTAACATATATCTGTAGTCAATACTGGTTTTTATAGGACGGAAGAGAGAAAAGATTATGTGTGAAAATAATATCATTCATGTGAAAAGTATTATGGAAAATATTTACATGTTTTTGCATATAAAAGGTAAGTGATATTTTGGTTGAGTGTATCAGAGGAAGAAAGCAGTGCAGCCATGAGTGCTGATTGAAATAATTTCATGTAAATCTTTGCCTAGGTGATAATATTACACCTTGCATTTTGTATTTGGTAGTGAGTATAAAATATGAAAAGTGGCGTTATAGGTCAAAATATTCTGGAGAGCCTGAAAATTAAAATGCTGTTCCCTAAATGTTTTAATGGAGGAAGATAGTGTTAATTATTGATCGATTGATCGTCAGAGATTGGTGATCTGCACGATGATTATAATGCAGTTCATCGCGGATGTTCTCCTGGTGAGTGTTCTTTCATTGCTGGACAAAAAATATTAAGCATTTGAATATGTTGCTAAATCTACTGAAAACATTCGACATACAGAACATTATTAGCATTTAAGTCAATTTTAAGTTAAATAAATAGAAGAGTCTGGCGGAATTTGTCGTGAAAATAGCAATTTTTTGAAATGAGTAAAATAACCCTTAATTAAAAAAATATCTCGAAAACTCAACGTAGGGGTTAGGTAATTTTACATAAATTCAAAGTTTGAAATAATTCAGTTATGACATCAGTTAACTCCGCAAATTGTGCTTTTTCCAGAGACGTTCTACCAAAAGCTTCTTCACCGAGTGAAAAAATTACAGAATTTTATTAAAATGATACATTATAATGTACAAAAGTTTTGATCAATTCGCTTCACTTAAATTTCTAAAAACATTTCGCAAAAAGTGCTTTTTAGCCATGACCCTTAAAAAACCCCTAAAATTCGTTAAAAATTCCCCGAAATCCACGAGACTTTACTTTATTTCTCAGTAGTTTCGTATAAAATTTCAGGATTTTGTTGTTTTTTTACATTTCTTAGAACTTTCTTGAACTACGTAGGATCTTTGAATTTCGGGGAACATCTTTAGAATTTGTGAACTTTTGCTGATATTAATTTTCTGAGCTTTTTAAAAACTCCCTCCCTCAGTCTCGGAAGCTTGTTAGATTCTTTTAAATTCTTCGATTTTCAACTGCAACCAGAATAAATTTTTACATCATCCCACTAAAAAACGGTTTTCGGAAAGATACGTGAAAATGATGAGGAATATTCTCTCTAATACAACTTGTTAGCATACTCACATTTTTTTTCCTTCCCTGATGACGTGACCAACTCTGTTATTGGAATCTCAAAGCATAGGGCTCTCGAAATGTGCACATTCAGGATTTTCAGATTCCATTTGTAGAATCTCGGAAATTTCACTTGTTCTGGTCAATCGTGGAGTAGCAGCTATGAATCGCACGATCTAACATGTTCTAAAGAAAATCAATTAGCAATGAATGCGAAGATATGGAAGGTTCATTTTCAATCAATGTACTTAAGAGTAAAGTACGAGAGTACGTAGTATCACGGTGTACCTGAATATATACAAACAAACGTCTGTACGTCGAGAACCATTCTTTACGTTTGGGGCCCGTCCATATACTACGGAAAAAGAATGTAGATCCTAGGTTTTGCCTTGCATTGGTTGCTTGGGTGGATTCAGATCATCTTGAAGTATACGGTAATTCAACATAAGTTAAAAATCTATAACACAAACATAAAGAGGCCACAATCCCGCTAATTAGAATAAATATTTTTAAGTGTATTCTAGAGCTACTTAGAACGCTAATTAGAAGCTGCCTACTAGGCTCTTCGCAGTTCCCGTGAACTTCAAGCTAATTAATTTAAAATAAACTGTCACCAGATGCTTAAATCGACCACTAGGGGCGCACTAGTAGATCGAAGCAGTCGAGCAGATTTAAAGATTTGACGTGTACAGCAGCAAGCTCTATGATTAGTTTAAATATCATTTCGTTTCACTTTTTTCCCCATACCATTCCCATCCACCACGTCCAACATTTCATAGATGGATATCGTAATTAAAGTGTCATATTTATCCCATTATGAAATTATCCGGTCATAAACACGAAGCGGTGCGGCAGAAACGTGGAACGGTGGTGTTCATTCTCTCTCTCTCTCTCTCTCATACTCATTCAGTCAGTTCCGGGTGCGAATTTCGCCCGAAGGGACAAAAAAGAACAACAGAAGGGAAACATTTTCGAAACATTATTCGCATAGATGCGGCCGGCTATTAGTTAGCGCACTGGATGTCGGTAGGGTGACAGACCGAACTAGGACCAGCAACGGTGAACTCAAGCGGCAGGGAAGGGGGCCGAAACGTGTATAATCGGAACCGGGTAATAAATTGTAACCGGATAATGGTAGGTTTCAAGTGTCAAAATCACAAGTATCTTTTGCATTGGAGTTTTTTTTTGTTGGTTTGTTTCGATATTCATGTTGGCCGTGTTGTTTGCCCTCTTGATGTCGACGGTAATGTTATTTTAATTTTGTGACGCTTAGTAAAGCAGCGGGAAGTAGCAATAGAAGAAAGGAGTGTTTAGGAAAACGCCGGGGAACTGTATATAGATGCTATCGTGACGATTCTATGGGCGGCTCGAAACGACGACTGTTCTGATAAGCATCTGTTTGTTGTGGTTCGTATTTCAAATAAGCCGCTTACTGTGTTTCATTTCCATAACTTCAGATTTCAGTAACTGTAGGCAAAATCTGGCAAACTAAGACACCGGACCAAATGAAAGCTAAACGATGGGGTTTTATCGTTGTCAGTTTGCTACCTGAAACTGACAGTAGAGTACATGCTGATTTCGATTGCATTCGCAAATTTATGAGTGTAGGTGTTTTTGTTTCGTACATATTTCTAAATCTCCGAATGTGACTACCAGTGACTGCGGGAACAAATAAGCTACCGGAAGAATAACTGCACGTGGGTGCGCATCCCTTCCGATTGAAATCCGTTCTCAAGGATGGCTTTCGATATGGATGCGTTTGGAAGACGTACGGAAATATTGCCGAAAATTTGTAGTATCTGTCCGATGCACTTTCTCGCCGTCATTTATCTATACCATAATATCGAACAAAGCAGCAGGCAAAGTAGGCAAACTGCATCGCCCCGGTACGACCAGGAGAATTTCCTAATTTTGATGTTGGTTTTCATCGGATCAATGCGTCTTGCTATTGTTGTTGTGAGTATAAATTGATAGCTTTTGAAGGCAGCGTTGTAGGCTTATCATGAATGCAATAAAGAGTAGGTACTTGTGCAACCGACTAGCACTACTTTTGGGCTTATTATTTGACGCTAGCGCTTAGCGCAACACAGTTAGGGTTGTTCTTCGAAATGCTGATGAGCTATCATGCAATTTGTCAAGTTCTTGAATTTTGAGTGAACTTTTCCAAATTGTTTAGGCAATATTTCAGATCTTAAAGAAGTCCTCTTTAACTTAAAAGTCATCTGTTTTAAGTTATACGGACTTCGTTCCGTCCCTTGCAATTAATACTCATTTGTAATTCAGTATTTTCAACGGCTAAAGTAAGCAGCTCTAAAAATAGTCTACTCCATGCGTCAGTTGATTCTCGTAAGTTTAAACTCTCATCGGTGACCACACCATCGATCTCGACTTCCTGAGCGATCATCAGAGATAGTAGCGTGATCTTCTGGCGCCCTTGGCGGAGTATCAGTTTTGCGCCCCTTTGCTGTCCACTTTGGCTTTCTTTTTCAGTTCGACCTTCAAACAATAATTTGTGTATATGGTCGGTGTTAAGTCAGACCGGACCAAGTCGCAAAACATCAAAAAATGAGTTAATGATAGCACTGGATGAAGAATTTCTTCACCTACATCCCACTTTTGCCAAATTTGAAATAAGAAACAATAAACAAGAATTATGGTAAACATTATTTTCCAATTATAATGTAAAGGATGCTGCGATTCAAACTTTAAACGCGTTTTGCTCGAAATCAATGCACTGTCACTTAGTCCGGTCTGACCTAACACCGACCATATGTAAATGACACACTTATCCCCTACTTTATTCATGTTTGACTGTCGTTCAGTTCATGTAAATAACAGTCACAAATCTTTTACTATATAGTTATGAAATCAGTAGACGCTAGATGCTTGAAGGATGTACTGTAAACTGTATATTAGGGTGCCAATTTCATGTAAAACCATCGAATTTAATAACATGACGCATCTCAACAGTATTAGCACCGCGAAAAAAGTCTCTTTACAAAATTTTGGCTCTATACCAAATGTCTTAGAAATGCATGAAACGGCGCATCTTGTATCTTCTCGTAAAAAATGTATTGAAAAAAACTGCTACTTTTAATTTTCAAACTGAGATTTCATGATCAAAATCAAGAAAATTCTTTTTTTCTTCGAATTGACACAATCAATTTGATGGATTTTTAAAACATTTGGGATACAAAAAACAAATCAAAACTGCATTTCCAAACTCAAGTTCCATCTCAATTCAAACATCTTTCTCTTATCATAAAGGCACTTTTTCACCATTTCTACCGTATATCAAGTATACTAAGAAGACAATTTGAAGATTTTTGAACTGATTATTGATTAGGGTGCATATCATTAGACATAAATTACCAGGCCAAGGGCCGTCACGGCGTTCCGGTTATATTCCAGACTTTTATATTATATAGAACTAACGCGTTTGCATACCCGCTCGCAAAGTTGAGATCGATGGTGTAGTTTTCGATTCGAACTTGGCTTGCGTGGATCTACTGAAGGATGGAAATGGCTGCTTGAATGACCCTTTACTCAAGCGAGCGAAGATTTTGAATGGCAAACGCACCGGACGGGAAAAAATGGTTGCTCCCATCAAACTAGTGTCGGGTGACCTTTGACGAGACTGCTTTGCATCTTCTTCGATAAGGATCGTCTGCATGATCGGTTAGAGTCTCATTTATGCGCCTTTTAACTGTCCACTTTAGCTTTCTTTTTCAGTTCGACTTTCGAACAATAATTTGTGTGTACCTGAGAATGATCCTGATCCTATTTTATGACTTAACCTCACTTATTTTATAAAGCAGACCAAGATTTTAGCACCTCTCTAAGGTTGGCGCCCTTGGCGAAGGGCCAACCTGGCCAACCGCATGCTACGGCTCTGCCGATAGCGAAGAAATCGCAGCAAGCTTTAAACTTTCCACCCCGACTCTAGGTTTATCCGAGTGGACCTTTGCTAATTTGGTCCAGCCAAGAAGCGTTCCATTAGGTCTTTAGAAACCTTTAATAATAATAAGTTCTAATAAATTGTATTGTTTTCTTTGGCCCAGGTTAGCTGGATAGTTGTGATTTGCCTTCTGCAATACTTGCTGAGTTTGTAGATTGTCGAAAGTGGGCGTACTCATTTCTGAAGGTAGTTTCGTATACTATAGAGCGGTGAGTATCCTTACCCAGGGGACTGATGCTTGATCCGGCGTTGTCCGTGACCATTCTTCGTCCGTTTTGTCCAACCGAAACAAATTTTTATGTTTTCTTTCCGGGGATAGGCATTTATGATCTTGTCCTTCGGCCTTCCGTGTATAGGTTTCGGAACCTCCAACCATTCCAGTGTTTGCAAAAGTTGGTAATGAATTCAGGTTGGTTATAGGATTATCCCGCAAGTCGTTTGATTCAATATGATTGTTGGATTCCGGTTCCTTGGGGGTCAGCTATTATCTCCCTGTACATCTTCATTGGTGGCATGTTGCTGTCTGGGTACCGCAGACTGTCTATCAGTTTCGGTGAGGTGTAGTGGGGCATTAGCGGGGTCATGTACGCCCCGAGAGGTACAGGGTATTAAGTTAGTTTGGATAATTGCAGTCGATTCGATCTTAATGGTGAAGCTATGCACCGATGTTGGCCTATTGCCTTGTGTCACACATGATTGGTCATCTGTCATACCCGAGTAACCATAAGCATTAGGCCATTGCACAATATTGGCTATACATTTGCACTAATATTTAAAAAAAATCTTTTTTACAATGCAACCAAGCTCTACATTAGCATTGAAAGGCATAAAGGCATAAAGGACCAGCCGAAATACAGTATTATAGATAGCTCTATAATGCATACATGCTTAACGCATGTGTGCCTTTGATGAGCATTTAGTGCTATTATAGAGTTAATGTAATGCTTATATAATGCTGTCAGGTTGTTCGTTACGTATCCACTCTTCGGCATATTCCATTGTATTCTAACACAAGCAATATAGCCTAAGTAGCAAAGGCAGCGCACTCTTTGTTCGATATCTACAACAGGAAATATGCGTAAAAAAGGTTAAAGGTTGAAAGGTAAAAGATTCATCCACATATAATTATAAGAAAATTAATTAGAGTTCCAAACACTATTTTTTTATGTTTCCTTCGTTTTCATCATATCGAAAAGGAAAGCGTTGCAAAAACATGGCAGATAATGGCTTGCCCACTAACGCTTTCCAATAGCATGAACATTGCCGTTCTGGTTCTGTGCTCATATTAAACCCACATTTTGTGTACAAACTCGAACACGCTATTTCGTACTAAAACACGTGCACATGTTCTCCTACACAATCGAACCCCATGTACGTACACGGTGTTCGTACACCTGACGTACGCATAGGCTCGTGGCGCCAGTTTTTTCTTTTTCACTCATCATCATTAGCGTTGACTCTTTTTGCCTTGTGCGAATCGCTTTCGTGTACGCACCTGCTGTACGTACTCAGATGTGTGAACTAGAGTTTGCACATCGTTCGCTTGGGTTCGATGTTCGAGGCAAACCTGTACATCGAGACGAAGCATGTTTGAGGTTGAACGTGTGCACGAAATTTTGTGCACAGGTACAAACTCGCGTCGATGTTCATTAGGGCATTGCAAAAAAAATTCTTTTTTTAATTCTCAAAGGCCCCCCCTCTCATATTGTGACGAATGTCAAAGTTAGCTCAGATGCCAAATTTCACATCATTTGGATAATTCTAGACCCCCGCCCACTTCGCTTGAAATTTTTGAAATTGGTGCTATGGGAAAATGTGGAGAAAAAATATATTAAATGCTATAACTTTTGAAGTAGCAATCAGAAAATTAAAATTTATACCTCTTTTTAAAGGAAATAACCTTAGTATTGGAATGAATATTCCTGTTCCTAGAAAAATACGGAAAAGTGGGGCACTGGGTCATTTTGGCCCCAAAATCCCCTATTTTTTAAATTTTTCTTCTCCGTGGTACAAACCATACATATTTTGCAGTTTTTCTAATGTGAAAAAATCTCAGAAATCGAACGGAACCTTTTAGACCTTTGTCCGAATACGAGAAGTTGGGGTGATAGGGCCTTTTGTCATTTATATTAAATTTTATCATTTTCTCGTGCATATATCTTTATTATTCTTCATTCAATTTTTATAAATTGTACCTTGTTGAACGTGGAAAAAAATAAAAATACAAACAAAACAAAAATAGATTCGTTGCCGGGTAAAATTCAGAAACATCAAATTATCTGACATATAGTCTCGATTTCACATTTTTATCATAAAATCGCACATATTAACTTCATTTAACAACAAAATTCTTATTTAATTTACTACTTATAGTGAAAAATGCGCTTAGGAATCACATGAGAAAACCTTCATACTTGGAAAAATAGGTGAAGTTGAGGTATTAGGACATTTAATGAAAAAAATGTGGTTTGCAGAGTTAATGTCAAAAAATTTTATGTGTTTGAATTTTAACGCAAACGAATCTATTTTTGTTGCATTTTTGAGAATCAACAAGGTACAATTTATTAAAATTGAATGAAGAGTAATAGAGATATATGCACGAGAAAATGATAAAATTTAATATGAATGACAAAAGGCCTTATAACCCCAACTTCTCGTATTCGGATAAAGCTCTAAAAGGTTCCGTTCGATTTCTGAGATTTTTTCACATTAGAAAACTGTAAAACTGCAAAATATGTATGGTTTGCACCACGGAGCAGAAAAATTTAAAAAATAGGGGATTTTGGGGCCAAAATGACCCAATACCCCACTTTCCCGTATTTTTCTAGAAACAGGAATATCTTCATTATAATACTAAGGTTATTTCCTTTAAAAAGAGGTATAAACTGTAATTTGCTGATTGCTGCTTCAAAAGTTATAGCATTTAATATATTTTTCTCCACATTTTCCCATAGCACCAATTTCAAAAATTTCAAGCGAAGTGGGCGGGGGTCTAGAATTGTCCAAATGATGTGAAATTTGGCATGTGGGCCTTTGAGAATTCGAAAAAAAAAATTTTTTGCTATGCCCTAACGTTCATGGAAAGTCTGAGTGGCAGTAGTGTTTATTGGTGTGTTTACAAGTTGCCGGTTTGGCCTAACTAACAAATTTAATGATCTCGTTATAGCAGAGTAGGAATTTCGAAGATATAAATCGTAGTTTCATTGATATTAATAAATATTTCACTTTTTTAGGCCGCCATATTGGATCCGCCATTTTGAATTGGTCAAATTTGAAATCAAATTCGTATTCAGCTACCCCAAAAAACCCATATATACAAATTCATTCAAATTGATAAATATTTAACTTTTTTCGTTTGCCATACTGGATCCGCCATTTTAAATTTTCCAAATCCAACCTCAAATTCGTATTTAGTGACATTAGAAACCTATAAATTCACTTATTCTTAGACAAATAGATCGAGTAACTTAAATTGTACACGAAAAACTGTTTTCAAACTTTGACACGCGTTTTCTCGAAACCAGGTTTTTTCGAATCTGCTGGTATTCTCGTTTTTGAACAATTCAGCCAATCAACTTCGAGTTTTACCTACCTAAAAGAAGACAATATTCTTCGGCACCTACAAAATCGCAATATATTAACGATTTTTTACAGCCGGCTGAAGTGAGAAGAGTTCGGTTTTCAAAACATCTTTTGCTGGAGCCGCCATTTTGGACGCCATTTTTGACACCTTACACTCGAAAATTCCATGCAGCATATTTCGTGCATCAGTGCTAAACAACCTCTGCCAGACAAATGCTTTAAGATGATTATTGCATTACGCCTCGATAGTGGTGCATCGAGGAGACCGAGAGGGCTTAAGGGCCTTTTTTATGTTTTGTGTTTTTTTTTTATACTCTGCCACTGTTCGATGGATTGCCCGACTGGCGGGTCGACGTGGACTGGCTTTTGCTGTGGGATATGTTTGATAACATTGTTCCAACAGCTTAATGCCAGTGTTGATGGACACGGCTCGCAGTGGGGGGCAATGTGTGTCGATTTATCGGTCGACCGCGTTATCGTGCGCAGGCTAAGTAAGGAAATGTTAAAGTAGATATTAGTGTTGATGTAGCAATAACCGTAGTTTTTAGAACTAGCATACAATTATTATACACTAGTATGTTTCTCTGTGTATGTGTTCGAGTGAGCATTTGTGACAGTTGTATCAGTGAATGGCTATAGATATATTGTCTTCGAATTGATAATTTTCGTAGACTGAAATACTATACTAACTTAAACCTATTTTCAATTTGAACATTAGTCTACTTAAATTAAAGTCAAAATGATGTAAAACGCTATTGAAGAGCTGACAGCAAACATCTACCGGGTTATTCTGGCCGTACTGCGTGCGATGAGTAGAGCGCCGAAAGAAGTCCATTCTCCGCAGAGACCTACCAGGAACGTTGAAGTCCAGCTTAGCGAGAAGCAGAGGGCAGTCAATGTTGTCAGCGAGAAGATCGAACACAAAAAGTCGCTGCAGAAAAACGTTCCTGTTTCGTAGCGTAGGCAGGTTGATAAGAGCACAACGATGCTCATACGGTGGTAGTTCAAATCGATTTCGCCAGGGAAGCCGTCGAAGGGCATACCGGACGAAGCTCTTTATAAAAATGGCGTATATGATAGAATAGTGGGTAATCCTTCTTAGGATTCATTGGTCACTTTTTTCCGGTGTTCAATTCGTGCATTTGATTCGAATCATTCGGGAAGATCGGATTGGATAAATTAAGGTAGATTGGGGATGGACATAGCATAGTTTGTAAATCGAATTCCTTGTACGCAGCTCACCTGGGTTCGATTCCCAATTCCGCACATAGAGTTAGAGATTTTTCCAAAAGAGATTTATCTAATTCGAAAAGAGGCGAGTGACCCTAAGGTTAAAAACTCTATAAATTTATAAAAAAATAAAGTACAATTCGTTTACCGACGCACGTGAATTATCCATTTCCGGTGAACATAGCATGATAAAATTCTAATCGAATGTAATGGTCGTCAATGGTAAATCAATCTTATTTGCTGGCATTTAGACCAGTTCAAGTAATATACGCTTTGATTTAATCGTTTTGCATCTTTTTATTAGATTGTTTCTAAAACAATCAATTTCATATTCTCTCATATACACCCACAATCTCTCACATCCAAAACGTACACGCGCTTGTGGCCTTCGCGATAATACAAACCTGGTCACAAACGCGAACATACAATTGTAAACAGGTCCGTAAGTCTCTAGCCTCGGTCCTAGCAGCCGTGCTTTATGCTTTCAGTTGAACCAATCGAAAAATGACGCTCACATTCACCGGACAACATGTTCCATGGCGACATGACCGGGAACTCTAGTCTCTTCTAGTACACTGAAAGTGAAGCATTAAGAGTCACGCTCTGCGCAATCATTCAAGAGCACACGCGAATATGCGAATGGATACACGGTTATAAAATCTAATTTACACGCTAGCACACGTGACATACAAACGTCCACGCGATCGAGTACGTTAGCGTACAAACGCTCAAGCACTTTGCGATGATACACGCGATTGTGAAGTCCGTACACATATCTTAACCGTACAATGAATGTTAAGCAGTGTCTTAGTGGGTGACATTTCCCGTCTCGTCTGCAATTTTTGTGAGTGATTCCGACGGGGAGCTCTTCCGAGACCCTAGATCTACAGCTCCAGTGGGACAAATCTCGTAAAAAAAAATTCTGAAGCGATCACCATAGTGGCTCAGTATCCTGTAATTCTACCATTCATTCGGCTGTAATTCGTAATAACAACAGGATCAATCGTCCACTTATTATTCTTACTTTTCCTAGTTCTGGTGGGTGACATTGGCAATCCTCCGTGATGCTAAACGATATGCTCTTTCAACAACAACAAAAAACAATGTACCGTAAACTGATACTTACCTAGGGGCCGACACACTGAATTATGTCATTTGTCTTTTTGATACGTTCATTCTGGACAATCTGTCAGCTTGACATTGTGTCACATAATTAACAACTAAAGTTCATAGAAATCCAATTAAATTCGAAGCCACTGGCTTGCGCCCAAATTGAACCATTCACTGTATATTTATTATTGAATGGAAATTAGGAAATAGGGACAAAAAACGTTTTGCCAAAAAGTATCATATTACCCCAGGCACGGACTCTGGCTGTGGTTTAGAAATGCTACTGACGAAGGGAAGAGATTCGCTTGGATGAAAATTTGTTTGGTTTTGATTTTTTTTCTAATTTGGACCCAAATGAGAGGAAATCAAAAGTGTGTTTTTCTACTTTTAATTCAATTATACTATAGATTTCGAAATCGATCATTCAATTTAGGTGTCAAATTTCTCATTCCGTGGTTTTTTTTTGGGCTGGGAACCACGCAACCTATCCCGATACAGTAAATGAATCCTTCTTGAAAAATAATGATGTGTGTTTTATGTCGAACAATAAAGCACACAATGTGACCAACCTCTTCGGAGGAAATAATAAAGAACAACTCAAAAGAAAAAACCCTTTTGCTCCACTCAATTACATTCTCAAGTCTTGGCAGCTTGGCAGCTCGAGGTTCATACATCATCATTGTCTTTTTATCTACCTCCAAGCACAATCGTCGTGAAGAAAAAAAAACGAAGTGTCTTTCGTTCGCGATTCTATAGTTTGTATGTATATAGCTCCATTGAAACAAACAATCGTGGCATGTTCTTTTTTTACGCGGGATAGTCTTTGCTGGGAACAAAAGAAACACGGTTCACGAAACTCCCGTCCCCCGTCTCATCCCATCACCGAACAGGCAGGTTTTAAGAATCCCCCGAACCTCCTCTTCACTGTCTACTTTAGTTCAAGTAATTTTCACTCACGTATCTCTTAATACATACCTGTGTGTGAGTGTGTACGCGGCAAGTGTATTCTTGCGGGAGCACAATAGACAAAAGAAAACGGCGACGAAAAGCCCGCGACCAAGAACACTTTCGAACATTCGCGTTGTTTTACGACAGAGAGGGAGAGAGAGAGGCTTTGCCGTTTGCCTTTGTCGGCCATTTTTCTTCTGCGGTTTATTCGGGGCGTGAACAATTTGGATTGCGGCTTTCTTTGGAAACCGGTGTTAAACTGATGAGACGGTGTATCTCTCAATGTGAGAGGTCAAGACAGCAATTAACAATCGTTACATATTCATTTAAAAATGACAGTTCATTCATTTTACGTAGCCTACTTTACTATTGATTTGTTACGGAATTTGCGTTTCGACGTCGTCTCATCAGAATCCGACACTAACTTAGTGACGGGAGTAAGCTAGCGCCGGATTGACGCTAGCTCAAAAAACGGGACATCACGTATGACTAGGGTTTTGCTTAGAAACATAAATAGTGTATTCGTTTTTGGAGCTAGCGTCAATCCGGTTCTAGCTTAGTCCTGTCACTAACTTATGGCGATTTCGCTTGAACCTGAAACTGAGTCAGGTTCTAACCGCAGTCAGTTCATACATTTTGACAGCAGTTGGGGTTAGGAACTGACTCAGTTTCGCCTCAAACAAAAACCACATTAGTGATCCGGACTCAAATTCTAATTTCGGGCTCCGAAATTCATTTTCGAACTCCGACTGCGATTACCGAATCCGGACTCCGAATTCCGATTTCGAACTCCGGATTTCGATTTTCAATTCCGAATTCTGACTCCGATTTCCAAACCCGGACTCCGAATTCTAATTTAAAAAAACTCCAAATTTCGATTCCGCATTACGATTTCCGAATAGGAATTCCAAATGTGTACTCCGAATTCCGATTCCGGACTCCAAATTCTGATTTCGAACTCCGAATTCCGGTTTCGAATTGCGGTTACGAATTGCGACTCCGAATTCTGATTTCGAATTTCGATTTTTAACTCCAAATTCCGATTTAGAACTTCAAATTGCGACTCCGTATTTCAATTTGGAGTACCGATTTTGAGCTCCGAATTCCAATTTCGAACCCTGGATTCCAACTCTTTTGGATTTGATTGGAACTCAAGTTCTGATTTCGCACTCCGAATTTCTATTTCGAATTCCGACTCCCCAATTCCGATTTCAAAGTCCGACTTTGAATTCCTATTTTTAACACCGAGTTTTTGATTTCGAAATTTGAAGTCCGACTCCGAGTTTCAGCGTCCGCGTTTGAATTTCGAGTTTAGATTTCGAACTCTGATTTTGAACTCCAGGTACGATTTCGAATCACTGAATTACGATTTTAAACTACGAATTCTGGCTCTCAACGTCGATTTCGAACTCTGAATTCGAATATTGATTTTGCATTGTGCGCCTCCGAATTCCGATTGTGATTCTCAACTTCTAATTCCAATTTCGAGTTCCGAATTCCGATTATAAATTCCAGTTTTGAACTCCGAATTTCGAATTTAGAATTAGAAACCGAATTCCAATTTTGAACTCAGAATTCCTACTCCGATCTTCGATTTCCGAGTTAAAACACCAAATTCCCATTTCGAATTCCGATTTTAAGCTCTGAATTTCGATTTCAAAATTCAAAACTCCGAATTCTTATTTCGAACTCCGATTTCGAATTCCTGTTTAAAGCTCCAAATTCTCGCTCCGTATTACTATTTCGACTCCGAATCTGATTTCCGAATTCCGATTGCTAATTCTGACTTCGAACTCCGAATTCTGGCTTCGAATTGCGATTCCGATTTCCGATTTGGAAGTCCGGCTTCGAATTTCGATTTCGAACTGTAAATCACGCCTCATACCGATTTCTAACTACGAAATTAAACTCCGAATTCGAATTCCGATTTCCAAATCCGAACTCTGAATTCGGATTTCGAACTCCGACCTTGATTTTGAACTCTAAATTCCGGATTCGAATTACGATTTCAACTCTAAATTCCGAATTCTATCTCCGACTAATTCCGACTCTGATTTCTGAATCCGGACTCAAATTCTAATTTCAAACTCCGAAATGCAGTTTCGAACTCCGACTGCGATTACCGAATGCGGACTTCGAATTCCGACTTCGAATTCTGAATTTCGATTCCGAGTTCCAATTTTGAACTCCGAATATCGATTTTCAATTCCGAATTCCAATTGCGAACCCTGGATTCCAACTCTTTTGAATTTGATTGGAACTCAAGTTCTGATTTCGCACTCCAAATTTCTATTTCGAATTCCGACTCCCAATTTCGATTTCAAAGTCCGACCTCGAATTCCTATTTCCAGCACCGAGTTTTTGATTTCGAACTTTGAAGTCAGACTCCGACTTTCAGCATCCGCGTTTCAATTTCGGGTTTAGATTTCGAACTTCGAACTCTGACTTTGAACTCCAAATACGATTTCGAATCACTGAATTACGATTTCAAACTACGAATTCTGGCTCTCAACGTCGATTTCGAACTCTGAATTCGAATATTGATTTTGCATTGTGCGCCTCCGAGTTCCGATTGTGATTCTCAACTCTTAATTCCAATTTCGAGTTCCGAATTCCGATTGTAAATTCCAGTTTTGAACTCCGAATTTCGAATTTAGAATTAGAACTCCGAATTCCAATTTTGAACTCAGAATTGTTACTCCTATTTCCAAATCTGAACTCCGATTTCCGAGCTAATACACCAAATTCCCATTTCGAATTCCGATTTTAAGCTCTGAACTCCGATTTTAAAATTCGAAACTCCGAATTCTTAATTCGAACTCCGATTTCGAATTTCGCTCCGTATTACTATTTCGACTCCGAATTTCCGAATTCCGATTGCTAATTCTGACTTCGAACTCCGAATTCTGGCTTCGAATTGCGATTCCGATTTCCGATATGGGAGTCCGACTTCGAATTTCGATCTCGAACTGCAAATCGCGCCTCATACTGATTTCTAACTACGAATTTAAACTCCGAATTTGAATTCCGATTTCCAAATTCGAACTCTTAATTCTGATTTCCAAACCCGAACTCTGAACTCGGATTTCGAACTCCGACCTTGATTTTGAACTCTAAATTCCGGTTTCGAATTACGATTTAAACTCTAAATTCCGAGCTCTATCTCCGAATTCCGTCTCCGATTTCTGAATCCGGACTCAAATTCTAATTTCAAACTCCGAAATTCAGTTTCGAACTCCGACTGCGATGACCGAATCCGGACTTCGAATTCCAACTTCGAACTCTGAATTTCGATTCCGTGTTCCAATTTTGAACTCCGAATATCGATTTTCAATTCCGAATTCTAAATGTGTACTCTGAATTCCAATTCCGAATCTGAACTCCAAACTCCGAGTTACTGTTTCGAATTTCAGTTCCGAGTTGCGACTCCGAATTCTGATTTCGAATTTCTATTTTTAGCTCCAAATTCCGATTTCGAACTTCAAAATGCGGCTCCATATTACGGTTTGGAATACCGATTATTAACTCCGAATTCCAATTTCTAACCCTGGATCCCAACTCCAATTTCCGAATCTGGACTTAAATTCTAATTTCGCACTCCAAATTCCGATTTCGAATTCCGATTCCCAATTCCGTTTTCAAAATCCGACTTCGAATTCCGATTCCAGCTTCCATTTCCTATTTCGAACACCGAATTTTGATTTAGGACTCTTAAGTCCGACTCCGAGTTTCAGCATCCGCATTTCAATTTCGAGTTTAGATTTTGATCTTCAAATTCAGACTCCGATTTTCAATTCCAGACTCCGAATTCTGATTTCAAGCTCCAGATACGACTTCGAATTACTGAATTACGACTTCGATCTAATCTAAATTCCGGTTCTCAACGTCGACTCTCAATATCGATTTCGAACTCCGAAATCGAATATTGATTCTTCATTCCGCCTCCGAACTCCGATTGTCTAATTCTCTACTTCTAATTCCAATTTCGAGTTCCGAGCTCCGATTATGAATTCCTGTTTTCGCACTCCGAATTTCGAATGCCTACTCCGAGTTCCGATTTCGAACTCCGGTTGCCGGCTATTGCGATTTCGAATACCGATTATTAACACCGAATTCCGATTTTGAACTCAGAATTCCGAAAAAGGAAGCCAAATCCGACCTCCGAATTCTGATTTCAAACTCCGAAATTCGGCTTCAAATTGCGATTCCAATTTCGAAGCTCGATTCCGTTTTCCGATTTCGAACTCCGAAGTCCGGCTCCGTTTTACGATTTCAACTCTGAATTCGGACTACAAATTCTGCCGTCGAGCTCCGACTTCCGGCTTCGAATTCCGTTTTCAAACTCCAAATTGGGGTCCTTTTTTGGGCTTGTGGTCTTTTTCGGGCTTGTGGTCCTTTTTCGGGCTTGGGGTCCTTTGTCGGGTTTGAGGTGTTTTTGCGGGCTTAAGGTCCTTTTTGGGCTTGGGGTCCCTTTCGGGCTTGGGGTCGTTTTTCGGGCTTAGGGTCCTTTTTCGGGCTTGGGGTCCTCTTTTGGGATTGCGGTCGTTTTTTCGGGCTAACGGTCCTTTTTCAGACTTACGGTTCTTTTCGGGCTTGTAGTCCTTTTTCGGGCTAGCGGTCCTTTTTTGGGCTTGGGGTCCTTTTCCGGGCTTGGGTTCCTTTTTCGGGCTCTAGGTCTTTTTTCGGGCTTGGGGTCTTTTTTCGTGCTTGGGGTTCTTTTTCGGGCTTAGGGTCCTTTTTCGGGCTTGGGTTCCTTTTTCGGGCTTGGGTTCCTTTTTCGGGCTTGGGGTCCTTTTCAGGCTTAAAGTTCTTCTTCGTGCTTGGGGTCCTCTTTCGGGCTTGGGGTCCTTTTTCGGATTTGCGGTCTTTTTTAAGTTTTGGGGTCATTTTTAGGGCTTGGGGTCCTTTTTCGGAGCCGGTATTACGATTTGGAATACCGGTTATTAACTCCGGATTCCAATTTCGAACCCTGAATTTCAACTCCGATACCCGAATCCGGACTCCAGTTCTGTATTCCTCTCCGAATTTCGAATTCGAATTCCGACTCCTAATTCCTATTTTGAAGTCCGATTTCGAATTCCAATCTCGAACTCGAAATTCCGGCTTCGAATTCCGATTTTGAACGCCAAATTTCGATTTTATATTCCAGAATCGGCATCCACATTCCAATTGCGAATTTAGATTTCGAACCCCGAAATCCGATTTCGAGCTCCGACTCCGATTTTCAAATCCAGACTTCGAATTCTGATTTTGAGCTCACGACCCGATTTCGAATTACCGAACTACGATTTTGAACTACGAATTTCGGCTCTCCACTTCGATTTTTAAATCCGAATACGAATTCCGATTGTGATCGGATACTAATGAGACGCATAACTTATTTTGTTAGTTTTGTGCTCTTCACGATTTTGGACTCCTAAAATGTGTCAATTTTTAGATTAATATTTCGAAATATTTTCTATCATTGAAAATGCAAATTTTTAAACATTGATCCGAAATTACAAGAAAAACAAGGTAGATTATCCAGTACATATCATAGCCCAAGATCACCATATCCCAATCCATCAAGGTTAGAACGAAAAGCATCCTTCTCTCCAATAATGTACAGGGGAACACACGTTGCGCTCGGTTAAATGCCGAACAAAAGAAGTTGAGAGCGATCATTTTTGATAAATTTTTATTATAATAACTACCTCAATGAGCACACACACAATGGACGGGGATCCTCATGCCGCGACGCGCCGCAAGTCCTGCAGAGAGAAGCGAATATGAAAAAAAAAATCGAAAGCATAAACGCACACAGGACAAAAAAGCCAACAAGCAAAAAGTGGCAGAAAGCATAATAATATTGTATTTTATGTATTATTATAAAAATATCAAAAATGCGGCCTGAATGGTATTGGGGAAAAAAGGCAAATAAAAAGTAAATAACAATAGCGACCCCGAATGCTCATTGCTCGCTTCGCATGCATATGTATTCTGCTGAGGCAGGACTCTCTTTTTTTTGCTGGCTGTATGTCGGACGGATTTGATCCTGAACCGTAGCCATCATCATCAACGTTCGAGACAGCAGCGCGCGGAATAAAGCCGGGACGAAACACTTAAATAAATACCCCTAACAGTAGGTAATAGCGTACATATTTTTGCGTCATTTCTTTCCGAACTGCAATTATGATGGGGAACAATCGCCGTTTCTTTTTTATGCCTCAACCTTCAACCAGTTGGAGATGGAGTTGGTATCCTTTTTCGGGACCCTCTAGCCTGGCTAGCCGAAATGGAATTGTGGGAACCGATTCTTTAGTTAAAAAGAATGGTTTTTTAGTATTTCACAGTAGCGAGTGTGTCAATCGTATTCTTATTTTTTTAACGCGCTGAAAGTATAGTTTAGAAACACAGGAATGCAGAATTAAAAATGTAAGCACCACTTTAGAAAGGGTCATTTTCTGCTTAGCGAGTTGGCGTGCAATTTTACCGGGAAACGGGGCAATAAAAGATGCTGTAATGAAATACTTATTTTACTCTACAATGAAAGTGGTAGGTTTTACAATTCGAATCGTTGAATCCTCTATTTCAAATAATAAGTTCGTTTTCATTTTTATTTTACTTTCATAGAAAAATACCGAAAAAATTCTTTCAGGAAATTGATGCAGAACTGACATATATGATAGAATAGTGGGTAATTTATTGTCTCGCGTGTATATTTTTCCTTTCTAGGACTCATTAGTTACTTTTATCCGGTGTTTAATTCAAACATTTGATTCTATTCATGCGGGAAGATCGGATGTGAATCGTCTGTTCCCGGTCAGCATGGCATGACAAAATTCTAGCAGAATTCAATTGTCGTTCATGGTAAATAAATATCATTTGCTGGCATTTAGACGCGTTCAGGTAGTTTGATTACATGCTACATGTGTTCTTTTCTTCTTCTTGACTAGTTTGTTTTTGTTGTATTTCTATTAGTTTGCTTCTCCACTACTCACATAGACCAAAAATAATATCGGTCAATTGATACATTTCTACGTAATCTTTTTGCAAGTTTTTTCTTTAGTCGTCATGTCATTTTTCCTTTTATTACTATATATTAAATTAGATTTATACTAATACTCACAAACACAATCAATTGCATTTTCTCTCATATATAACTCACAATCTCTCTCATTCCAAACGTACAAACGCTCGTGGCCTTCGCGATAACGCAAACCTGATCACAAACGCGAACATGCTATTGCAATCATCCACACATTCTTACGCCCGCGATCTCATCAACATTAAAACACCCCGGTGACTAAGTGAAGCGGGAACTGTAGTACTATGGGGGAACTCTCTTCTAGTATCTGAACTGTACATTGAAAATTAAGCATCAGATTCACGGTCCGCGCGATCATTCAAGAACACATAGTTTTACGATATTATTATTTTTGAAAAAAAAAATACGGACATCAACATGAAATATACGCTTGGGGGCACGATAGGTCAGCCGTTTGGGGGCAGTATAGGTCACTACTATAATGTAAATTTGAATTATTTTGACAGGAAAATGACAGCAATCAAAGCGCATCAGATATTTCACGTGAGTTAACAATGTAATAATTGAAGGTGTTGAAGTAGATAATCGAAAAAACATGATCGGAAAAGAGAAGGAAAACAAATCCAAGAAAGATCCGAAACGCAATCATGATTGTCACACAGCTAGGCAACCACGACAGCCGGAATGCACAACTTCAATTCCATGGTCTGGCGACGACAAGGACACCGAAGAAGCCATTTACAAGTACAAAACCAGATACAGCTGCTGAAAAAACATGGTTTTTCGACATTTCCTTTCGCGGTTTCATGATTTTTCACATCATTTGCCACTTCCTCATTTTCTTACCTGAATGAAGTCAATAAATTGCATTTACTATTTGTGTTATTAATTTTTAAAGAATCTACATCATTCATACTCTTCAAATTAAAGTTGAACCGCCGATTTTCTAGGTACATACGTTGTGTTATTTAACCTCGAAAATAGTGACCTATCGTATCCCCAGAGTTTAAAAACATCTCAAAAACTACCTTCGGCTTATTGGATTTAGCTTGAAAAATGTTAAGCCATGCATAAAATCATAATTGCCAAAACATTGCCAGATATATAACCTTTCCAACGAGTGCTTGTTTGTCAAAATCGGTGCAAATATACCATCGCACGAACTCGCCAAAAAAACCTGATCTTTTTTACCCCACTCTACTCTACTCGTGACTAGTATTAATTGATTGCCATGCACGGGGCAGCCAGCTTGACTCGTTGTCAGAAGTTCCTTCGTGTAACAAGGGATGGCCACGGTAACTGGAGAGGTTATTCGAAAAGAAAAATAACTAACTCATACGTGTTGATAGATTTTTGCATCACTTACCAAATTGGAACCAGTAACAACAACGACGATCTCAACTTAGTGTGCGGGAACATAGACACGCTGCTTCTCCATGAAAGGTAGGTTGCGAGCAATTTGCTTGCTTTAGTTTTAACTTTTATTTAGCCCGGAAGAACATACAATCCGACAGAGTTTGTTACGAGGGTGTTTTGAAAAGTCCCTTGCCCAAATATAAAAAAGCACGTATTCATTGCAACGTTTTGGGAGTGGGCGTAGCGTATTGGTAAATCGATTGTCTTGTACGCAGCGCACCTGGGTTCGAGTCCCGACCCCGCACATTGGGTTAGAAATTTTTCCTAAGAGATTTTTCTAACCCGAAGAGGCGAATGACCTTAAGGTTAAAACCTTTATAATTGAAATAAAAAAAATTGCAACGTTTGTTGTGAGAATCTTGATTCTAGTACACCAGGTAAATGGTCGAAAACGCTAGGCAGAAATGTGGTCTAATGATGCCAATTTTCGATCAAGTAGCGTGCGGCAGCTCGAAAAAAACGTAGTGGTTTTGGCCTTGAGCACCACTTCCATCGCGGAAGGACGTCAAGCAAAGCACCGTCCGCGCGATCAGATACGGCACGGGAAGAGCTCCCGCGGACATGCGACCAGCTAATATGTCGCGAGTGGTCGAAACCAATACAAAGGCGAGCAGCACAATGTTAGGGCGCGATTGGGAGGAAACCCTGGACAGTATACCGGAAGCAGGCGTGATACGGATCCGCGAGCAGTGTTAAGAAAGGAAGTTTACTCTATAATATGATATGCCAAACAATAGAAGAGCGTAGGAGATGTTGAGGGTAGTTTAAGCCGTCAATGTGATGGCCTAAGTCGCAGAATATATGTATATGATTTAAAACATTTGTACATTTTGTTAGCTAGCTATTTGTTCCATGCAGTTGGTAAAAACATATCGAGAAACAGCGTACGCTTATGTGCGAATTGCCACATGGTTATAAAACAGAATTTATCCACGTTAAGTTACACACACGCTAGCACACGAGACAAACACGTTAACATACAAACGCTCGAGCCCTTCGCGATCATCCACGCACACCCACGCCCGCGATCTCGCACACCGGATAGCACCGCGGTGGGTACGTGAACATTTTAGCACTTATAAATTTACAAACACGGTCTCTAGGGTAAACCTACAAACGTCCGTATTCACGAGATGATGATTCGGTTACGTCCGGAAATCTCTACTCTCAGCCCTAGCAGCCTAGTTCAATGGCTTCAGTTGGGCCACTCAGAAAAGAATGAAGATCATATCCACTAGAAAACACGACATGACCGGGAACTCTAGTGATAAGGGAGGACTCTAGCATCTGAACCGTACACTGAAAATTAAGAATCAGATTCACGGTGCACGTAATCATACAAGAACACACGCGAGTATGCGAATGGCTACAGGATTATAAAGTCGAATTTATACGAGCGAAGTTACATACACGCTAGCACACGCGACAAACACGGTAACGTTCAAACACTCGAGCCATTGACGATGTTACACAAAATCGAACATGCAATCACGACCATCCACGCACAACTAATACCAAAATTTCACAAACACGAAAACGCCCAGATAGAAAGATGATCTTAAGCAGTGTTTTTGTGGGTGACATTTTCCTTCTCGTCTACAATTGTAGTGAATGATTCTGACGGGAAACCCTTCCCCTGGCATGCTGAACTGAAATTTCAGTTTTAAAATAATTTAATATGTAATACGCACGGTTTTTTGTTTTAGTGTTTCGGATTCTCCTCGTCAGTAACTAGCACCAACTGGGTGTCTAGTTAGACGATGTATCTAAGCTAGTACCCAAATTAGCACTAGTTAGACACTAAAATCCAAAAAGTCACACGTCTTGTGTGAACACTAAACAACTGGCTTATACCGAGTGATGTCTCGATAGTAAGCACAGAAGTTCTGTTTGCCGACGAAGAATATGAACCGAAACTGCCTTGTGGTTTGAAGACCCAAACGCCTGAAATTATGCAAATGTAATAATGTAATACGCAATTTAATGAAAATAAGTGAAAATTTTGGCTAGAAATGATTTTGTGTTTGAAGCTAATTTAAAATTTCTCAACGAGTTGAAAATTTTCGGGATGGGCATGGGTGTCTCTGGTCCCCCAGGATTGAAGCTAAGGAAGATGAGTGTTAGGGTTAGTGACATTGCATGCTTCAGTTTGAAGAATGGTTCGGAACCCTGGTTTTTGGAAACAAAATGCTCTCTTACTGCCTGCATGGCGGTGAGGAACATCAGTCTTGCTAATTCGACCAACATTGGGAACCTTGGACTGGTGATGCGAAGACATGCAGTAGGAAGAACAAAACGTCCAGTATCTATAACAAAAACAATCCAAATCATAAGGCCTGTTTGATTGTCACTCTTGGTCATTGCTCGAACGAATATTCTATGGATGGAAATTCTTCTACTAACCCGCAAAGTATTAGTGGTAATTATGAAACCACTATGCCAATGCCCTAAAGTCAACAAAGTTTTGAAGAGTTTTCCAATCCACGCGGACCAGATCGTCAAAAACAGGTCTTAACAAGTTAAAAAAAATGTTGTAACGGTAGAGTTTGTAGCGTTACATACAAACGCTTGAGTCCTTCGCGATCATTCACGCACACCTTCGAACCCTAACAAACATGATAACATCACGGTGCAAAAGTGAACGTTTTAGCACTTATAAGTTCACAAACAAGGCCTCAAGCTTGTACATACAAACGGCCGTGCTCGCGTGATCATGAATCGGTCACGCCCCGAAGTATGTACCCTCGGCCCTAGCAACCTAAGTCCACGCCTTGAGTTGGACCAATAAAAATTAACGCTCATATCCACTGGACAACACGTTCTATGATGACATGAGCGGGAGCTCTAGCGATATGTGGAAACTCACTCGCTTGTAGCACCTGAACCTCACACTGAAAGCTAAGTATCAGGTTTACGGTTCGTGCGATCATTCAAGTACTCACTCGAATATACGATTGGTCACACGGTTGTAAAATCGAATTTATACACGCGAAGTTACGTACACGCTAGCACACGCGACAAACAAAAGCCCATGTGATCGAATACGTTAACATACAATCGTTCGGGCCCTTAGCGATGATTCACAAAAGCGCACATGCAAGCGCGATCATCCACGCACAACTATGCCCGAGAATTCGCAAACACAAAAAAGGCCCCGATGATTTGGTGAACGGTCTCAAGTCTCTACGCCCGCATATCTGAACCGTACACCCATCATCACAATCAGAATAATGTTGCCAGCACCCTTTCAGATTTTGATGAAACTTACTGTATATGAGAACTTTGTCAAAGCTAAACAGTATCAAGTGCTGTGCAAAGAATCTGAAGTCTGGACTCTGAACTCTGGAATGTGCATTCGAAACGCTGGATTCTGGACTCTTGGCTCTCCCCTCGAGACTATGGGTTCTGGTCTCTGGACTATGAACACTGAACTTTAGATTCTGGACTCTTCACTCTCATCGCTGGATGATGCACTCTTGGCGCTGCTGGGCTCGAATTTCTGTACTATGCACTCTGGACTCAGAACCATGGGCTCTGGTGTGTGGGGTCTTGATTCTTCGCTCTGGACTCTGAACTTTTGGCTCTGCACTCTGAATTCTGGACTGTGGGCTCTCTTCTCGGGACTCTAGATTCTGGTCTTTCGGCTCCGTGCTGTGGACTCTGGGATCTGAACTCGGGACGCTGGGTTCAGTATTTTGGGTTGAGGACTCTGGTCTCTGGACTCTGAAATCTGGTCTCAGAATACTCGTCTCTGGGCTCTGAGCTCTAGATTCTGGACATTGAACTCTGATGCTGCACTCTTCACGCTGGGTTCTGGGCTCTGGACTCTCGCCTCGGACTCTGGATTCCGGCCTCTGGGTTCTAGGCTCTGTGCTCTGGAGTCTGAACTCTTGCCTCAGTATTTTGGCTTAATTACTTCGGGCTCTGGATTCTGGTATCAGGGCTCTGGACTCTGACCACAGTAATTTGTGTTGAGGACTCTAGGCTCTTGACTCTGGACCTAGGATTCTCGACTCTGTTCTCTGCATTCTGAACACTTGACTCTGCATTCTTAACTCTGGATTCTGAGCTCTCGTCTCGAGATTCTGTGCTATGGACGCCGGACTGTAGTCACTAAGCTATGGGCTCTGGGTCTTGATTCTGGACTTTGGACTCTGATCTGTGGACTCTGGACTCAAAACTCTGCACTATGCACTCTGCACTCGGGAGTCTGAATTCTGGACTTCTTGGCTCTCTCCTCGGAACTCTGGGTGCTGGTCGATGGGCTATGGAATCTGAACGCTGGTTTCTGGACTCTGAGCTCTGAAATCTGGACTCTAAACTCTGGTCTCGCTATTTTGGGTTAGGGGCTCTGGAATATGGGCTCTGGGCTCTGGATTATGTGCTAAGGACTGTGGACTCAGTATTTTGGGATAATAAGTTTAGACCCTGGTTGCTGGTCTCTGGACTCTAGGTTTTGGACCTTGGGCTCCGACATGGACCCTGAATGAAAATACACTGAAACAAAAATTCAGTTTGGACAAGGAAAAGTTTTTTCAAATCTCTTTTTGTTTCCTTGAAAGTACTGAACTTGAACCTTTGACGGTAGGTAGGGAACACAATTACCTAACTTGGAGCAAAATTTCATCCAAATCAAAGATGGGTTTTTTGTGTGAATCGACTTTAAATTTTTAAAATCGATTTTTTCAGTGTAAGGGTCGATGAAGAATTTTTTTCAATATTTTTATTCAAAAATTAGACCAATTTTGTGAAAATCACTTCTACAACAACTCCATGTGAATAAAATTGGTAAAAAAGTTTGACCCTTTTCAAAATACAGTTTAGATCATTTTTGGAAAAACAAAATATGCAAAGTGGCTTTTTGTGACAAAGTCTTCATGTACAGAAAGTTTCATTAAAATATGAAAGGGTGCTGCCAACTCTGAATACGATTTAACGCGAAATTCGTCATACACGCTAGCACACGCGACATACAAACTCTCACACTTTCGAACACATTAACGTAAAAAACCCTCGAGCCCTTCGCGATGATACACACGATCGTGAAGTCCCTGCGCCCGCACATATCTGAACCATACAATAATTACGGTCCGCCGCGATTAACCTTAAATAGTGTTATAGTGGGTGATATTTCCCGGCTTGTTTGCAATTGTAGTGAGTGATTCTTACGGGGTGCCCTTCCGAGACACTAGTTCTATTGCTTCAGCAGGACAAAAAAAATATTCTGAAATTGAACGTAAAATCTAGTCGAACAAACTGTTATAAAAGTATTTGAATTGATTACAAACATGAAAATCCGTTATTATCGTTACAGTTGAAAGCTGAAAAATCCAACCAGCGACAGTTCAGTGTTAATCCACGACGTCGGAAGTAGTGCGCATTATAGCGCATCGTTATACGAAAAATGCGAACTACTTCCGACGAGATTCCATGGTTTAGAATCAGATGAAATACGATTGTCGCTGGTTCAATTTGCTAGTTTTCAACTGCAACCGGAATATTTTCAATAATTACTCCTAAATTTTAATATTATCGACTAGCATCAAATACCGAATTGTCGGATTGTTAATAACCGTCATTTTCAATTCTGAGTAAACATCCGAGTTCCATGTCGTGTGCCTTGTCGAGCCCTCCCCTCCTCCATGTGAATGTTTCTCGCGGCTTCAACCTTCAAATCGTCCTCATTGACTGACATTTCAATACCGGTTCCCGTGGGTTTCACCCCATTCGATCAAACCAAACAAACGGAGTACAATGCAACTGATAACAGTTAGAGATCCTGGTGGGGGTTTTGTTTACACAAACCGGATCCCGACCGTTTGTACCGTTTGGTCTCTATACATATCGCTGAGGAGCGAGTGGGCTGGGAATGGGATGTTCATTCGATGCAGCCTTTAGCCTATTTATGTACCACGGATGGAAGTGTTCATCGTGATCGCATTTTGATTGTTTCTAACGCGGCCATAACTTTCGGCACCCCTTTCGATAGGCAGGCAGGCGAGAGGCGAAAATTTAACCGTTTTTCAACGATGAATGCAGAAACTTACTGCGAAATTGGGATCAAAAAACATCTGCGCGCGTGTCACATTGATTGAAATTAATTTGACACTGCCGTTTTGATAGGTAAACAGGAAGAACAAGAGAGAGAGAGAGAGAGAGAGAGAGAGAGAGAGAGAGAGAGAGAGAGAGAGAGAGAGAGAGAGAGGTGCTGCTGAAATGGATGTGAAATTTGTGCGGGCCTACTGCGACGAGCGAGCGAGTGTCTGCTACGTGGGAGAGAGGGTGGGAAAAAAGTAGCGTATAGGGTCATCCCCCTCGTCGTGTTGAGGTTGCGAACACTGCAGTAGGGCCAAAAGCAGCTTGACATTTAATTTTACGTGGATTATAAAATGAAAAATTTTCCCTTTCCCCCTGCCGATGTGACGCTGATCCGGATCGGGGTTGGTACGACATACTGTTCCACATTTGAGTGGCTGGGTGGGAATTTCAAGTAGATTTAGTTAAATAAGTAATTTTATTAAGCCACACGGTCGCGTGCCGCTTTGGTTTTGTGACCTAATCTTGGTCTGGATCTGACGGAACTGGATTCGGCATTTCATTTGTCACATTAGTTTAAACTTCGATGTGAGCCTTTGAACTAGTTAATTTTACTTCATCATCGTTTAAATCTATTCTAGGAAAAACTGCGTCATTTTTTTCTTCATTTTTTTTCCGAAACAGTTTCCCGCTCTTTAGTGAAATTTTCAAACGGAATGCGAAAAGGCAAAAATCCCACTTCCTAATAAGGTGAAGAAAGTAATTTTCACTTGATATGCTAATGTGACTGCAAAGCGGATATAAGAAAATTCCAATCGGTATCTGTTCCTTTTCGAAGTTATTTCGAGAGGTTCATCAGGCGCAGATTCTTCACCTTGTTGACTGCATTGCTCTTGGGGACCAGGTTTAGTGCGGATAATTAAATTTTTGGAATGCTACAGGTTTCGCCATCAATTGTTGGCATTTGTATCAGAATTTCCTATGTTGGGTTCATTAGGCGTGGCTCGAATTATGTATATCTCTCATTACAATATCCTCAATCCGAACCACCGGATATATGATCGATTTCGACCTCCGCATTCGAGCGCGCGAAACAAATTGAATGTTTGTGACAGCGACGTCTTGAGTGGGGTTTGCGAGAAAAAAAAATTAATTGAAACTTCCGCGAAATCTTTTCGACGCAATTCGTTTTTTTTTCTTTCTCTCTGTAATCTCGCTGCTTTTCCCATCACGTTTACGTTCTTTGTAACATAGTTCTCGGCGGCGGCAATCGGAAAAAAGAAATGAAAACGAGTGAGAAGCAGAAAAAAAAATCTTCACTGGAATAAATTACGGGATGCAATTGTTCCGCCTTCCAATCGTTCCTGTCCACTTCAGTCTATTCGCTCGAATTGAGCACTGCTCGCAGAAGGAAGTTGACTCGCGGTTTTCCTTCCCCCTACCACATCTGACTTGTAATTACGGAAGGCGATGGCGATGGGAATCGGTGGAGGGATGGGATCCTTTTCAGAGGCGTAGAAGTGAGAAAAAATCGCGCTTCTTCCGGACGCGCGAAATACACAATTGCATTGTGCGTCGATACACTTGATGTCATGTCAATATACGGTGCGAGTTTTTGTAAAAAAAATTCCTCCAAGTTGGAAAATTTGACGGGAATCTGCACGTGAATTGGCTTCACCATAGGCGCGAAGATTAAACTCGATTGTTAGTTTTTTTTTTATTAATTATCATTTCTCTTTTTGCTCACAACCGCAGTTAGGTTAAGTGGACCAGGTTAGAACAAATAAGGTTCATGTTTTTTGTCTGACCTGAAGCAAGCAAACACGGTTGCTTGCGATTAGCTCTTCACGTTGGAGTACAGTGTATATGTACCTTCACGAGACGTGGAGATGGACGGTGTTGTCAACGAGTCGTGTCTGAGGCATGGAATTGCGTTCGATGTAGTTCGTAGATAGAATAACGACTTATTCCACATCATACTCTTTTTGAGTGACTTTCCTCGGAACTGCTTTGCCCAGACACGCCTTTATTGGCACTGTTCGTCTGCCAGTTCGCTTTTTAGGATCACCGATCATGAACTCTCTTAGGGAATTATATAGAAAGTTGAGCGGGAAAAGTGCGCTCAGTTCGTGATTTTTTAAAATGGTTTTGTGCGAATTTTATTTTAAAAAACGAAACGCAATTTTTTGGTAGAACTATCGAAGAAAACAAAAACAAGTCGCATTTTAAAAAAAATATTGAAAATTGTCGGAGTTATGATCCCGCCCTCGAAGCGATTTTTTGTATCATAAGCTTGCGGTGAACACTCTCCCAGACGAACCGCTCAACTGAAACTGAAAAAGTAAAAAAAATATTGAAAAAATGTATTTTGGTGTACTTGAACGGCACGATTTTCAAAAAAAAATTTGCGCTAAAAATGCTGTGCTGACAATAAAATCGATGATTTAGGTGTTCGAAATCTAGAAATGTGAACGGCTTTTTTACAGTCCTTAGTGGATTAAAACGATTTGTTTGCTTTTAAATCCCAACGTTTCGACGCCTTGTTTGCGCCTTCTTCAGGGGAGACTATATTGCGGAGTAACAGAGTAGACGAATTTTACATTTAACAATTACAATAACATATTACAAGAACTTACAAAAACTGATTATCGTTCCTCGTTAATATCACTGATATGTAAGTCAATATATGGGGATTTTGCTTCTGGCGCATGGGGATTTAAAAGCAAACAAATCGTTTTAATCCACTAAGGACTGTAAAAAAGCCGTTCAAATTTCTAGATAACAATAATCCAGTCGAAAGTCCACAAAATTACATAGGTGTTCAAAATTTTAAACAAAAATTAATTACAAAGAGAGGGGTGGGCGTAGCGTAGTTGGTAAATCGATTGCCTTGTACGCAGCGCACCTGGGTTCGAGTCCCAACCCCGCATATAGGGTTAGAAATTTTTCATAAGAGATTTTTCTAACCCGAAGAGGCGAATGACCTTAAGGTTGTTTTAACCTCTATAATCAAAGTAAAAAAATACAAAGAATCGAATTTTTTTGGATGAAAAATGAACCGTTCACGTACACGTCAATGTAAATACGTGCAAATTAAAAAACAATTTATGACAATCGATTTAGTAGTTTTTGAAATATCACGTTCACTGTAATGGTCTTTTTCAAGAAACTCCATTCCAGGATAATCGTGTTCAAAGTTTTTTGTTAACTTCATGCGTGGAAGGAACCAGCGCGCTGCGAACGGCTGTAGTTTGTAATCCAGTGCTCCGATCTGGATGAAATTTCGCACAGATAATTTTGAAAGTATGTACTTTCAGAATGTGCAATATTTTTTTTCGATTCTTTAAGCTTCAACTTTGTATGTAACCCCTTAAGTGATACATTTATCAGGAAGATTAGAAAAATAGACAAATATCAGCGATTTTGTAGAAACTCGGAATCGACTGAACCTTCGTGCTAGACTTAGTTCAACCATAATGATCGGGACCAACTGAAATTGCACAAATAAATCAAGGATGACAATGCCTAAGAGTAGTATATCATCCTTCAACGGAGTTCAGTCCATCCCTAATCTCTTTATTGGCCGAAATCAGGACCGCCGATCTGGACCGAATATATATTTGCAGAAGGGAAGGAAAGGAGTATTCGTCCTGCACCTATTATTGCTGGAGAGCGCAAAAACTACTGAGTACTCCCTACGAGACACGGGGCAAAGGATACGGCTCAATCGGTATTCAGCCGTAACCGGTTAGACCAAGCAAGGCTCACATAGTTTTGTCTGACCCGAAGCTCTTAATGTTGAACTACCATGTATATGTACCATCACGAGACGTGGAAATTGACGGTGCGGTCAGCGAGTTCAGTCTTCAGCATGGAGTTGGTCATTTGAAAAGAACCCCGGTTAAGATACTTGAACGCGATACTTAGTTAAGCATTTGCGTTCGACATCGTTCGTAGCTGAGGTGAGTACTGACTCCCCATCAGACTTCTTTCGAGTGACATTCGACGGGTCTGCTCCGCCTAGCCTCGCCTATGTTGACAAAGTTCCGGAAGACCCCTTTTTCGTGCCACGGATCATAAACTGCCTTGAATGTAACAAGTTGGGTCAAACAACCACCTACTGTGACAATAAGGAACGGTGCGATAAGTGCGGAAAGTATCATGATTTAGACGGTTGCACGAGGGATGCCAAGTAGTGTCTCTATTGTGGCCAGATTCCTCATGATCTCTCGAGATGTCCCGTGTACAAATGGCACAGGGATGAAATCAAACGATCTGTAAAAAACGATCTAGAATAATCCATTTGATTTTTTGTTTTCAAGTCTTTCTGAAGACCCCTATGAAGGACTTTCTTTTGCTAAACATGGTACTTCTAGGAAAAGTAAGAACAAGCCTTCACCATCATAAGTTGAATCACAAACGGTTGCCTAAAACAATGAGGACTGCGCCTTCTACCTCCGAACCAGCAGATATTATATACCCTCATTGAGGAATCAAATGTCAAAATTTGTTCACATTTTAAAATATACTTACGAACCAGCTACTGTGGCAGATACAAATACAAACAAGACGAGCGGGCGTAACCTGTTAGTTCAATAAAAAAAACATCGAACTGCAAGAATCAGTGCATCATCAACAGAAATGACAGCATGGACGAATGTGAGTCGTAGGTAACTCAAAAAATGTCCCAAATAATGGCATCTCATTTTTGCATTACACCGGTGTAGCACCAAGTAAAAACAAAAATAGGAAAGAAAATAACAAATCGCATGGAAAACCCCGACGTACACCAATAATTAATCAATTTTTGTTGACTTTTTCGGTGCTATCCAACGAAGAAAACAGATCGAAATGATGAGTTAAGCGAAAATAATTATGTGAAAAAAAATCTCCCTAGCGACCGAGTTTGAACCTGCAACCCTTGGGACTCCGGCCCAATGCATAAAACCCTTATGTTATCCCATAAATAACACATGATTATCGCATTGGAGTCAGTGATCGTACCCTGCCTCTAAAGCGAGATCACATACAACCGACAGTCTTCATTGGCTTTGTCACCCACCGAAGCACGATGGGTAATGAACTAGAAACTAGACACCAGAAGATAATGTGTTGTTTTGTGTTGGTTGGCAGCTGCGGTAGTGTGTGGTCTCGCTTTAGAGGCAGGGTACAATCACTGACGCCAGTGCGAAAACCATGTGTTCTTTCTGGGACGTCATCATATCCCAGGGATAGTATAAGGGTTGGTGCATTGGGTCGGAGTCCCAAGGGTTGTAGGTTCGTATGCTGCCTTTGGGGGGGATTTTTCACATGATTGCTTTCGCTCTGTCACCATTTCGATCTGTTTTCTTCGTTGGATACCACCAAAAAAATCTTAGGTAAGGTATTGGCACTTATGTCGAAAACCAAAAAGAAAATGAATTATTTGTAAATTTTTACTGCTGTAGAATTGCAGGTTTAAAGTTTTCCTATGGCCGCAGGTAGTGAATAATGCGGAACGCTAATCACGCTAATTCTACCGAATGGAGTGATTCAATTAAGGGAATCGCCAACACAGCATCAATTGATTTCAAGGGATGCCGGATTGGGCCTTCTGTTAGTGAAATGAATTCTTAGTCATTGAAAAAGAAAACCTGGCTGTTTCCGAAGTTGCCGATCGAATGTGTTCAGTATCATTAAGAATCATGAAAATAAGGCTACCTTTTTTATCGACTCTTACGATACTGGAGCTGGAACCCTGATGGATAAACGATGAGATAACATAGCGCTCACAAGTTACTATCCCATGTATACCTGTGAGCCAAGTGATGACATTTAAACCTTAGACTGGTCGCGCTTGGGTGTTACGAATTACAGATGATGAATTACAGATAATGGATAGCTAATTGGAGATCACTGCCAACACGATGTTTATCTAATTAATGTCGACGAAGGCGGGTCAAAACTTGAAATTCGTGAAATTAAGTTCAAAATTCCTTAAGTATTATCAAGTTCGTTTAGTAAGATATCAAAACCTCGATTAGTTCGTTTCCTCGGTAATCGTGCTTCCAATTCAAGCTTTGAGATCGGAACTACCACTTAAATACCACTATTACCAGTCGGCACCCTAACGATACGAACATACTATCCTTGATCTAATTCTCCATATCATTTCGGGCTCACATAAGATCAGTTTGCTTCAGGAAATACTCCCAGGGCCCATTGTTTACTGTTGTATAGAAAACATAGATTACTCTCGGTAATCGGCTGCCCAAAGTTTAAACAAACCAAACAAAATATTTACTTTTTAGTGCGCCCAATACTAAGAGCAATTCGACAACAAATTAATATACCTTTGTATCTAGTTCAGAGCAAAAGCTAATAGGATCTGTTGTAGCTGCCAGGAAAGAAATCAATTCCAACTATCGCTTTGTTACCTATCCACTGGGCACACAATACTATCGCACTCTCGGCCGCGCAGTGATATGAGCGTCGGTCGGTACTACGGCAAAACACAATTCGATTGACACTAAGCAAGCCCTCATCAGACCTACAGTGCACCGAATGGATCAATTGCCAGAAGCTAAATCTCAAGAAAGCTACCTATATACAGCTACATCACATCCGCAATTGTGTACTGATAATGTTTAGGCGTCTATCGCAGGCAGAATGCAACACGGTGTTGGATATCGTGGTGTTCCTTCATGACCACGTTATTTATAAACAACAACATTTTTAATCAGTTACAAATTTATTTTATTTATTTTATCATTTTCTCGCGAGAATAAGTTAGTCCAAAAACAAAGAGTAGCATTTGAGCACTTTTTTTAATGGCCCACCTCTTACCCCCACACCAAAACTTTGGTCGATGTTAAGTGAAGCCGGATTCAGTGGCATTATATTGATTTAAAAAAAAAGAGTTCGAATCACAGCCTTTACGGACGGCGCCGGTGGTTGAGTGGTAAGCGTGACCGCCACTCATTCCAGTTGGTCTGGGTTAAATCCCAACCGAGGTCGTTGAGATTTTTCTGAGGTGAAAAAAAATCTGTGGTCACGTCTTCCTTCGGAAGGGAAGTAAAGCCGTTGGTCCCCGGTCCAGGAGTTTATGGATCGATATCTAGTCCAGATAGTGGAGTCACCTTTCTGGCGTCGGTAAAGAAGAAGTAGAATCCAATTTCTATACTTACTAAGAAATATCTCCTCCTCCCGTGATACTTGTGGAGTGCGCAGTAGTATGCACGGCCTTTTTTGCCATAATTCTTGCTTATTGTGGTATATTTCAAATTTGGTAAAAGTCGAAGTTAGTTGAAGAAATTATTTATCCATTGTGACATATTCCGGTCTGACTTAACACCGACCAATTATAAGTCTGGAACGCAATTTTTTTGCAGCTAGGCTAATAAGATTCCGTTGGAGCAGTGCTACCAGTATTTGTTTATGTTAACGATAAAAAATGGAATTTTGATGTATATTTGTTGTCCTGACATGACATTGAAAACTAATCCTAGCAATTTGGGCTGTCTGACTAGGTTAAATCTGAGCATCTTCTAGCACTGCGAGAGAAGCTTATTTTTTACCAAAACAAGGTTTTTGTGGTTTTGATACGTAACAGTTTCAATGAAAACTAGTTTTGGAATTCTATAAGCGCTGGAACCAGTTAGGTTAAAACCAGGATCCCTGTATGTATGTTTGCACGTTTACATGAATTAGCACATCGCCCCAATCACATTAAAAAAGCATATTGAAATACGAAGAAGCGAAACTCGTCGCGAAGGAGACTTGGAAAAACTTTTTCCCCTGTATTCCCAACAGTATTCGAAAAAGAGAAAAAGACAATTGTTTTAAACAAACATTTGCGTGCGTAGAGCACGAAGCCTATAGCAAAATTAGTTATGGAATTTACGTTTCGACTTCGTCTCATCAGAATCCGACACTAACTTAGTGGCAGGACTAAGCTAGCGCCAGATTGACGCTACCTCCATGAATGCAAAGTCTATTTGTGCTTCTGAGCAAACCCCTAGTGCTGCGTCTAGTACCTCCAAACCAACAACCGGCAACGCCAGTAACGAACGTCAACGTCTACGAAGACGGATATACAATACCGGTCCGTAAGAACAAGAAACAAACAAAAACTGCCAACCGCGAACAGCTAGAAAGCAATACCGATGACGCAAGAGAAGGTAGACCAAATGAGCCTCAAGTTGCAGTGAAAATATTTTGTAGCTTAGCAAAACGATCCCAACACGCGGTAGCCAACTACAGGATTTCATGAACAGAAATAAGCAAATTAATAATGATGAAAAAATTGTGTTTCTTAACCCCAACAGCTACACTAGAAGACAGGATGGGTTGGTAAAATAATCACACCAAAAAGGTACGGGGAAGACACTGCAAGGTCACAGTTCAAGAAAATCAAAATTTCCCACCTGTTCGAGGGAATTCCCACAACTCAAACTTGATCTTCTGCCAGGGGCAGTTGTTTATTTATTTTTCGAAGATTCCGTTTAATTTTGCACCCCAAAAATAAACATAAATTTTCATCTCGCACGCTCAAGTTCCCAGGCAACCGAATTGAAACCAATTCAAGCAAATCAAAACAGAAGCCTCTCATGTAGCAAGATAACAGCAATAACAACAACAACAATGACTAGACTGAAGATATATAGGCCAGAAAAGGTCTTCCAGATAATAATCATTTCATTTTCGTTCTGGAAACTGGAGAGAATAGAAATTAATGTTTTGTAGAAAAGTGGCAAATCTTGGAAAAAAGAAAACAATCGTCGATCCGTTCCTACCCGAATCTATTTCGAGCGGGAGTAGTGTTTCGGGGAATCAAGTAGAAACACTGCAACCGGTACAGAAAAAACTTTTAAAACTTATAGAATTATAGCTAATTTGAAACATAGTTCGGTTTGCAAGCCAATGCAATTTGCTATATTACTCCGTAAGAAGAGAATTGGATTAGACCCAATTTGTGCATGAAGGGCACAATACGTATACGTCAAGTAGGCCATGGATTAACGTTTCGACTTCGTCTCACTATAATCACTCTAGCAATCAGAACTTTTGTGCTTGCGGGACATCACCCGTGATCAGTTGTTTGCTTCTGTTTCGAATTTAACGTGTATCTGAGCGATTAAGTCGGTCTGTCGGATACTGATGAGACGTCGAAACGCAAATCCATCACCTACTAATCATGTTTCGTCGTTGAAATCTGAAATAACTAAATTACTACGTCTGAAAATTCTATCGAGTTTCAGTGTTTTTCTTCTACAAGTCATGTTATTTAACAGGTAACTGAATCATAAATCAATTAAATTGTCTTCTTTTTCTAAGTACAGTGAAACATCCTTAAGATGATTTCTAAAATACTGGAACTAGTCAAAATAGCATCAACTAGGTGTACAACAAATCCATTAAATGGGTTAACAATAACATTATTTCATTCTTAGGGAATAACCAGACCATTAAAAGGTTAAAAACAATCGCTTCAATATATTGTTTCCAAGAATTTGTAGTGCTTCCAACAAACCAATACCTCAACTCGAACCGATCCTCCAAGCCTCTGAATAGTTATTTTTTAATTGAAATCGAATAATACCTTTACCCCAAAAAGGAGCACAACAATAACAAGGATACTCTCAATCAGAATCTCGAACGAGAACCGCATGATTGGATCCCTTCTCGGAATGAATGCCTGCTCCGGTCCTTAGTCGAAAGCAAGGCAAGGCAAGTCCGTTGAACTGAAACTGCGTGCCTCCACTTGATGAGCATTCTTCGATTCCTACCTACCATTTTAGGCGCACCACATTTTGCCATTGTTTCCGGTTGTTGTGTGTTTTCCTTGTAATTCATACTATACGGCAGAGCGCGCTCAATCATCCATTATTGCACATGAATACACTGTGCCACACATATATGTATATGAATATAGTATACAATCAGGGGCCCCCGATTCGTGATTTTCCGCCGCACTTCAATTAATAGTTTTTTTTGCCTCTTTCTCTCTCTCTCCCGTTCTCTGTCTCGTACTAACAAACAATGAAGTTGCGGAATGAGGATGCAGGATTCCAGGCTACAGGCATCCGCCAGTGGTGTGTTGTATAATGAAATATGTTAAGATGAAAGCCCACTCGTTGGCAGTCCTTGCCCATTGTGTGGTTGGAACTTAATTGCAGTTTAGCAAAAGTGGAAAGTTATAGTTTGGTTGTTAATTTTATTGTATGGCGCACAATGGGAGCTCTTCTGCTGCTTCTGCTCGTCGACGGTTGGTATGTGTGTGTGGAAGGGTCGTACATACGATGCGTAATTACTGGTTTGGAATACCGAGCATTCCTACTATGCCAAATTTAACGCACTGTTAAGTTAATCTAAGACGATTAAGGGTTGCCAGTTTTCAGAATCAACTTGATGCAAGATAGTCGATGGAGTCTTATTGAACATCGTTGGTATTCAGTCGCTTTCACGTTTTAATTTAGAGGAAAACAAATCTTTTACATGGGATAATTGGATGTAACCAAACGGCTTCTGGGTTTAAGGAGAGATTGGTGGTCTAAAAATGCATTGTTTCACATTGGGTTGTTTCGTCAAATGAGTCGTTTCGCTGAATTTTATCCGGTTATTTCAATAATTATGAATAAATAATATTCGATTTTTATACTTGCTTTTGGATCAACAAAACAATATAGAATCAACAACAGAAACTGCTCATGTTCAAAAGAAGGAAAAAATCATTAAAGTGATTATTATGGTCTACTAAGGAGCTCAAATAACAATTTCTTGACATGCCATTTGCCAGAGTTTTTACACCGGAATTTGTCATAATAGTGAAAGGAGTAATAATCTTTTTAAAACTGACACTACCATAATGATCATAAATTTAAACTTCATATTTCTTTTCTAATTTCCTGAATTTCTTCGTATTGAGTTGAATTTTCAGTTGTTTTTATTTCTTTTCTTTTTTTGTTTATTGCACCTGTTCTCACTGTTGACTGACTTTAAGAAAGAAATAGTATTTGTAATAAAAAAATTTGAATGTTCATCATTTTTGGGGGATGATTCGAAAGGTCCCATTATAGAAGATCGCGAAAAACCAAGATGAACTTATTCATTTATTCATCTATCTTAGATATTCACACTACTCCTAGGTTGCCTTAAATTGCTAATTCTGTTCTTAATAAAATTCGTCAAATTCGTAGTCTCAAAGTCCAACTATTAAATGCTCTGCTAAGCAAACTGAGTGGTTGGTCAAACCCATATGCCAACCAGTGAAATTACACGAGGGGGTTACGGAACTGATTACTGGGAACACCGGTGCTTGAACAATTAATGTTACCAATCAATAAATCAAAAACTAGCAGTCTTTGGAAGATTAATCGTCTAGAAGCCAGTGTTTTTAAATGTGATGAGTGAACATCGGCTCTCGTGTATCTGGTAGATTATTCGGGCTTCCCGATGGAAGCTGTCTCAAGGCGTAACGCAAAAAGTTTTTCTGGACCCTTTTAAATCGCAGTGACAGTAAATGTTGATTAGGAGTTCACACAGGAACTGTATATTCTAACACGCTTCGTACATTCCCTGATCTGATAGCAATTACAACCTTGCGAAATTCTGCTGATATCTCCCTCAAATCAAATTTTATCCTCAAGAGTCTTCTGAACCATGGACATTTTTCTTTATGCGTAGTAAAAGAGATAAACAAAGTTAACAATGAGAAACTTCGCATTAGTATACACAAGCCAACAAAAAAAAAGCCCCGCGTTTACATTCCAACACGTGATGTTGGGATTGACGGAGTTATTCCCGGATCAAATCAAGCCGGTGTTATCAGTCAAATCAAGTCAAGTCTGAATCCAAGTTAAATTCATTTCGAGTGACTTTTGCTAGATTCGCATGCCATATTCTTATTGATTCGTTTTCCTGTTAACCTATTAGCCTCTCGTATGATGAATTACCTTAATTGTAAATAGCTTGATCGAGCAACCGCCTAACAATGATGAGATTTCATCTGGATTATGCTTACAATAACGATACTGATCAACCTTTGTATTATACCTCAACTGAACCAAATAGTCTTCCATCTTTTTAACTGAAATGCGCGTCCAGCACTTGATAAATATACTTTAAACAACAAATTTGAGTTAATACAAACGTTTTATTAAATATTTGGTTTACGGTATACCACGCCATTTATCCATTCTATAAATTGTATTTTTGTCACCAATCAAAAAAAAAATACATGTCCCAGTTAATTAGCTTTAATGGGTCGTGGGTCTTTTATTGTTGTACAATATGTAAAAGATAAAAAATCAATCAAAATTGATTCTCATATATTGTATTGCTTTCTTGCTGGTCGTAAACGGATGTTCTCGTTAATTTCTATTTCTACCTGATCACTCTTGAATATCCGTCTTCGTCGACGCCGAGCTCTTTATTAATATTGCTGGTTGTTGGTTTGGAGGCACTAGACTTTAGGTACTGGCAGTCGGTTTTAAAATACAAAACACACCAGTTGTAATCAACTCAACCTTCCAGATAACTAGTACTATGAACTTATTATAGTACTCCACTCAAATCATTCTAGTACTCCCATATAATGATTCTAGCAGGCCCCTGGAATAGTTTGTGGCATATTTCAATTCTAGAATACTCTTGGAAAAATTCTACAACTCTTCTAAGACAATTCTAGTACACCTCGAAAACTATAAAAGTACGCCACTAAAAAGATAAAGTACAAAATCTAGTTCACCTCTAAATTCATTCCAATACACCATTTAAAATCTGTAGAAAACTCCCAAAACCATTCGAATAAATAATAGAAAAACTCGCAGCAGGAAAACTGCGGAGACAAAAATAACCTTTTTGCATCTTATATCCCGACATTCTATAAAAACAAATTCGCTTTTGGATTCATTTATGACAACTGAAGTTCACGCAGTTCGTTTTTGATGAGTTTCTTTAGCAAACTTGAATTCTACTATACTCCATCTGTAATATCCTAAAAACAAATCTAAAATGAACATTCCTTAATTCATTTAAAAATGACGCAAAAACAGTACCTTTAAAACTTTTTTAGTGCTCCCGTAAAATTGCAGATTGATCTCTAAACCTGTTCCACAGACTAACAGACAATAACACTCGAAAACAATGCTTCGCCCGCTTTAACGGACATTTTAAATATATTTGTAGTTGGGACTGTGGCCACATTTGAAACTATGGCGCCACTGACATATGAACAAGCATATGGGGGATAAACCACTAGTGAAAAATTGTGCCCAAACCCGAGAGGTACCCGAGCAAATACTCATGGGTTCAAACACCACATAGCCCCTTGAAAAGACCTTAAACATAGTCCGTGCCAAAATTCACAACCATCAAGATACCATAAAATGGTCTTAATAACCCATAAATACACCAACATATGACATTTTATATGGGATCTACCGGACCATGGTGATGGTATTTCCATGGGTTGAACCCATTTCAAACACCCATGTCAAACCCCATGAGCATGGGTGTATTATGGGCTTTTCGTTTGCTCGGGTAACCCACCAGCAAATGAGTGTTTGAATAAAAGGTAGAGCTAGTGTCCTGAGAAAATTGCCGGACCGATGTTTTTTGTGGGAATTCCCTCATAGTGTTATGTCTGTTAGTCTGCGCCTGTTCTACTGCTTCTAAACGCATTAGAGACCGCAGCATTTTGAGCATACTTTTAAAACCATTCGCATCGAAGTAGCGCCATGTCAAACGTGGTGGGGTTCTAACCTCAAGAAGCTGGTATGTCTTTTAGAAGGCTTGTGACGAAAGACATGCAAAACGTTTCCAAACCGAATTCTATTACAAGAATCATTCTTTAAGATTATTTGGACGTCCGGAAAACTTCTCGACATGCTACGCTACATCTTATTTATTAAGTCGTTTTTATGTTTTATGTTTTATGTTTTATGTATTATGTCTTATGTTTTATGTTTTATGTTTTATGTTTTATGTTTTATGTTTTATGTTTTATGTTTTATGTTTTATGTTTTATGTTTTATGTTTTATGTTTTATGTTTTATGTTTTATGTTTTATGTTTTATGTTTTATGTTTTATGTTTTATGTTTTATGTTTTATGTTTTATGTTTTATGTTTTATGTTTTATGTTTTTTGTTTTATGTTTTATGTTTTATGTTTTATGTTTTATGTTTTATGTTTTATGTTTTATGTTTTATGTTTTATGTTTTATGTTTTATGTTTTATGTTTTATGTTTTATGTTTTATGTTTTATGTTTTATGTTTTATGTTTTATGTTTTATGTTCTATGTTCTATGTTTTATGTTTTATGTTTTATGTTCTATGTTCTATGTTCTATGTTCTATGTTCTATGTTCTATGTTCTATGTTCTATGTTCTATGTTCTATGTTTTATGTTTTATGTTTTATGTTTTATGTTTTATGTTTTATGTTTTATGTTTTATGTTTTATGTTTTATGTTTTATGTTTTATGTTTTATGTTTTATGTTTTATGTTTTATGTTTTATGTATTATGTTTTATGTTTTATGTTTTATGTTTTATGTTTTATGTTTTATGTTTTATGTTTTATGTTTTATGTTTTATGTTTTATGTTTTATGTTTTATGTTTTATGTTTTATGTTTTATGTTTTATGTTTTATGTTTTATGTTTTATGTTTTATGTTTTATGTTTTATGTTTTATGTTTTATGTTTTATGTTTTATGTTTTATGTTTTATGTTTTATGTTTTATGTTTTATGTTTTATGTTTTATGTTTTATGTTTTATGTTTTATGTTTTATGTTTTATGTTTTATGTTTTATGTTTTATGTTTTATGTTTTATGTTTTATGTTTTATGTTTTATGTTTTATGTTTTATGTTTTATGTTTTATGTTTTATGTTTTATGTTTTATGTTTTATGTTTTATGTTTTATGTTTTATGTTTTATGTTTTATGTTTTATGTTTTATGTTTTATGTTTTATGTTTTATGTTTTGTTTTATGTTTTATGTTTTATGTTTTATGTTTTATGTTTTATGTTTTATGTTTTATGTTTTATGTTTTATGTTTTATGTTTTATGTTTTATGTTTTATGTTTTATGTTTTATGTTTTATGTTTTATGTTTTATGTTTTATGTTTTATGTTTTATGTTTTATGTTTTATGTTTTATGTTTTATGTTTTATGTTTTATGTTTTATGTTTTATGTTTTATGTTTTATGTTTTATGTTTTATGTTTTATGTTTTATGTTTTATGTTTTATGTTTTATGTTTTATGTTTTATGTTTTATGTTTTATGTTTTATGTTTTATGTTTTATGTTTTATGTTTTATGTTTTATGTTTTATGTTTTATGTTTTATGTTTTATGTTTTATGTTTTATGTTTTATGTTTTATGTTTTATGTTTTATGTTTTATGTTTTATGTTTTATGTTTTATGTTTTATGTTTTATGTTTTATGTTTTATGTTTTATGTTTTATGTTTTATGTTTTATGTTTTATGTTTTATGTTTTATGTTTTATGTTTTATGTTTTATGTTTTATGTTTTATGTTTTATGTTTTATGTTTTATGTTTTATGTTTTATGTTTTATGTTTTATGTTTTATGTTTTATGTTTTATGTTTTATGTTTTATGTTTTATGTAGAAGTAATGTAATGAAAAATGGAATTTTGCGTTTATCTTTAGTCCGTAACGAGCAGTTTCTCTGATCATTTCACGATTTTTCGTATTTTCAAACTTGATGGCAACCCAGTGGGATGTAAATTTAAACAAAATGAGCAATGAAATGAACTGAGCTCTCACGCCCTCAACATAAATCATTTCGTGTTTCAATCTTAATAACTTTGATGAAGTCATAAAGTCTCAATAAAGTATTTGGAGATTTGATTATCCATAATTACTTTTAGGGGGATTATTCGCCGAAGTTGTTTTTTTTTCAAAAGTTGCGCTGAATCATGTTATAATTTTTTTGCGAAGATGCTCTTTCAAATACCTCCTAAATTGACAGGTTGACAATCTTGACTCTAAAGGTGCATAAAAAGGTAAACGTAGTATTGTGAGCATTTACGGCTTTGTTTCAGCAGTTCACAGGTAGCCAAAGTTGGGAATCTGGTGCTTTCATCTACTAGCAAAGAACTGTTCATTTCATAACAGGTGGCCATGTTTGTTGTTGTTTTTGCTGTACAACTTGATGAAATATTATGAATTCATATTCATCGTGTGACCAATTATGCGTATTTTTGCAACACGTTTCAAAACTGTCAAAAAATGCATCATTTGGTAAGTATGAGCCGAGTTACTGATCCGGTTCGTAGATGAATTCTGCACAAGTGGTGCACGGAGAACTTATCGTTACGTGGGTTGGTTGAGGATTTTCCAAAACCCGTGCTTACATCAAACAAGACGCTTTCTGTTTGTGTTAGTACTAAGCTGGATTTGCCGTTAGGATAGGGACATTGAAAAGTATTAAAAAGAGGAACGAACACCTTCAGGAAACGAAAAAAAACGGTCCTCATGTTTCTACAACATTTTTGTCAGAGATATAACGTTAAACCGAGAAAGCCTCAAAAAGCGACCATCTTAGAAAATTTAAAATGAGCTATTTATTCGCTACCCTTGAATTGAATTGATTTTGAAGAAGATAATCTTCAAAATCAATTCAATTCACTGTTCTAGAAAGGGATGTTTTAAAAGACTTATCATGACGGAAAAGTCGAACAAAAATCTGTTGGTGTGGCAAGCGATCTGTTCGTGTGGTATCCCAAATTAATTGTTCTTCACAATTGGAATAATTAGTGGTAAAGATTACAGAAACAAATACATCCAAAAACGGCTTGCACCGAAAGCATGCCATTTCCCTATTGCTTTGGTCAGATCTGACATCTGCTCTTCATGGATCGAAAACCCAAGTAAGACACAAATGTTCAAATCAAAATGTGTCGATTGAGCCAATTTGTTCTGATCCCTAATACATCCCAGTGCCAATCTACTGCTTATTAATCAGATATCTATAGCACCCAATAATACCATCTCCGGTGTCACAACAAAAGGCTAATGTTCAAATATATTTTTTTTCAGTTCTCTAGACATCCCATAAATCAGGGTCTGCTGCATTTAATAGGCCAATATCCTCCAGATAAGATTATTATCAAAACCACTCGATTCTATCCTTCGAACAAACATTTTTATTGATGACGGCTCTCGTATGCGACGACGAGTATCCCTTTCACCGGTGGCAATTTTTACGTTCTATTCTGTCACACTTATCCCGAACACAAATCTGTTCCCATAGCATAACACTCTAATTTCTGGTTTGAACAAAAACCCCAACCCAAGATACCTACTTACCTACCTACCTCTACCTATTATTGTGAGCAGTTAGGTAGGTACACAAACAAACAAACAACACCCGACAAAGAGTTGGTTCAACTTCTCGGCCTGCTATGCTTCGCAATCGAGCGACAGACCGACCAACCGACCGACGCTGCGTTGGGAGGAGGACAGCAAAAAGGGTAGAATCTTTTCTTTTTCGAGCTGACGAGAAGAGAAGCATAGCATTTTTCAAAACATTTATTTGTACATCTTTTATTTCCAGTCAGTTAAACCTCCGATTCGTGATGATACAGAGATTCAAGCGCACAAGTACCACATTGTACCACCGCATTGTTTGCTCGCTGGGTTGGAAGATCAAACAGTTTAAGATAACGAACTTATCGAGATGATGCGTTCTCCCCTCGGGGCACTGAGAACTAACCCTTAAGGGTTAGTTTTACCACCAGGGGAGGTGAATTTGGCGATGGGAATTTTTGCGCTGTGATTGTGCTTTTCGGGAGGACTCCCGAGGAGTAGATTAATCTGCTAATATGTTTTGATTTTGAACGGGCTCTCGGATGACAATTAAATCACCTTCTTATTTGGGCGGTGCCCTCAGGATTAAACATGTACAGAGGTAGTTCAAACGAAGCAAGCTGTTGAATCATGGCGACTGCCACCGCCCACCCTCTTAAGACAGCGGCAACAATTTGCATCTTCTTTCCACACTGACAAAACCTCAACCATTTGCTTCCGACGAGGCGTGAAATTATATTTTCTTTCAAACAGTGAAACCGTTTTCTTTCCGCTTTCTCGTGTCCTTGCCAAAATCCGGTCTGTCGTCTTATCTTGATAGCTGAGGCAAAATTCTCCGTGCGTTGGTGTGCGATGCTGATTCCGGTTCCGGTTCGTACACTGTCGTCTCAGGCAGGCCAATGTCTTGGTGTTGCGCAAAGTAATTCCAAAGAAATGACAAAATGTACTGTAATACGTACCAGATCTTGAAGTTTTTGTTTCATTGAATATGTTTTCACTGCCCGGATTTAGGGGTAACGAATGAAAGTCTTTGATACACACTTAATTTAAATTACTGGGTCCAGTAAAATTTTGCTGGGGTTTTGAACAGCAAACCGGTAATCAATTTAGTAAAACAATTTGGTACCGAACTCTCCGCAATCCGTTCTATCCAAACGTCAAAAAACACTGGTCAGTCAGCAGTTTCCTCTGAAAATATCGACTTGACAGATGATTTGCTGTACCTGTTTTGTAAATTTTTGACGGGGTTCGGTAACGTTGGTACAATTTTGCCGAACAACCAGTCAGTATTTTACTGAATAATGTGTATGTACCGAAAAAAACAGAAGAGCTGATAAATTCAGTGAAAAATATTGCGGGTTTCAGTAAATTATTCAAAAAATTACTGAAAATCGCTAAAAAATGAAAACTATTCCGCAAATTTTGAAACAATTTGCTGACAGCTCCTTAAAAATATCACTTTACTAAGCAAGTCGTCAAAATAAATTACTGAACAAGTTTAGGCTGGGTTAGTGTGTAGGTATCTTATTTCTATCATGGAATTAAATTCCTTCTCCATCTGTGCAATGTCAATGTGAACGTGAACTCAAACAAGCGCCCAAATAATTGTCTACAAATCGTCCGTACACGGGTCCAATAATGGGTGCCAGTTTAATAATCGGTTGGCCGCCGTACAACTTTGGTTCCACGAAAACCGTGTTTGAAACATTTGTTTCTTCAGTCTTCAATTCAGTGACGCCATCGAACGAGTTCACATTGAACTAATCATCTACCCAGCTCACATATCCATACCACTACACAGTATCGACCGGCCTACAATAGAAGGCTTCTTATTTGAATATCGATTAAAGGAATTATACTGATTGAACTTTTTAAATGAAACTATTTTTTATATAATTTGTTTTTTTTTTTTTTTTGACACGGGTCATTGCATTAGCTTAACGGAGCTATAGGTCTTATAACAGATAATTCGCAGGATAAAAGAAATAAAAAACGAATATTAGTGGCTACCCTTCGGAACTCCTTGAACGCGTCTTGCCATTGCTCGTGAAGCAATCTTCTTTTCGCGGCAGGGAAATGTTTGTTTCCTCGCCAGCTGTATGGTTATCGTACACGTCCATTTCGTCAGCGTTAATAATGCCCGTAAAAGCATAACGGTCCCATAAGGTTTTTTGTCGAAATTGAGTTATCTGTTGAATTATATTCTGTATCACCATACTGACTCACAATGTACAAATAAGAATTCTTGCACTTATATGCCACGAGTGAGAAGGCGAACGCGCTTGCTGTTGATTTTGAGGTACTGGATGCAGTTTTTCCAGCTGTCATTATGGCCTGAACAAACACCACAACAGCGTTCGTGGTGATATTGTAAACAGCTTATTGGAATTGATTGTCGTAGACTTGGTTGTTCCTGAATATGGTTTCCCATACTATGCCGCCTGAAATATTATTAATCTGTCCTTTTTATTTATATTCCTTGTTTTTGACGTGAGCCATGTTTTTTTTCTTTTTTTCAAGGTTTTTTTTAGAAGAAAGAATGACCGGAAAGGTGACAATTAACACTAAGAAAAGATATGTCCTCAAGCAAGAATCGAACCTGTGATTTTCCAGGCTCTAGTTGGGTGCGTTAACCACTCCGCCATCGTGGAATTGTCCGTTCGACGCGTCCCTTAAAACCTTTTTTGCAAAGAGTTCACTGGTTAATGGTGCCGCATTGTGTATTGTTTTCCTGGGTCGCTCTCACAACCATTGAGGACACCTGGGCAGTTGTTTCGCCATGTTTTGTGGGCATGGTGGAATTGAATATTGGAAACTTTTACACAACCAGCACAATTTCAAGGAATATGGGCGGCTTAACTTTTCCTTTTTTTTTTTTTTCGAAAAACGTGATGCACCAAGCGGTTTGTTGTGGCTATCTTTGTTTCATATCTATTCGCCGCAATTGTGTTCGAAATATTCAAGAGGGTATTTGTAGTACTTGAAGTTTTGTGATCATTTGGACGAATTGTGGAAGTTGCTCCTGATGAAACTCTCGCCTATACCCTTCAACAAGGGTTACAACGGAAGAGGCTGTTTCTTTTGAAATTTAAACATGGTCATTGCCATCGGCAAACAATAGCAGATGAAGCCATCTTGAACAAGCCTAAGAAGTCTGTTTGATAAGGGAGTATTTTTCTGTTTGCATTTTATATCTTGCACCTAGTACTCTGATGCTCTTTTTTCTACCCAACACCGAGTCCCTTTAACCCTAACTGACGTCAGCCCATACATTTTGACAGCGGCTATCGTTTTTTCTCTTGTTGGGTACATATTCCATTGCGACCAGTGTTTTGATCTACTGTGGCAGACCCTTTTTATTGTATGCCACATCAGGGTGTTGTATCACTATTAATCTGAGTGATTTCCAATTGCTGACTATAGGCGAGGTCCCAGTAATTCATTATATGACGTATAAAGTTTATTGACTTACTGGGTGCAGTCGTTCATAAGAGCGAGTAAAGACGCTATAACCTAGGCTCATTAGTCAAGGCAAGGTGTAAAAACCTCTGTCTCATCCCAAAGGACCAAAGAAGTGACATTAACCTTCTTAGCCTAGTCACTCCCAACGATTTATCACATTCCCCTTACATTGAAACGGTCGGTATGGTCGTCCTCGTTTTTTCCTCCTTCAAGACTCAAAATGATTCGTTCGTTAGATTATTCATTGAATGAATAATTTAATTGCCGTATAATTTTAAAACATCTTCAAACCAAACTCTGGACAGTAGACCTGGCCGTTTTAATACTTGCGATACATTACAAAAAACGACGAAAAGAGTTGCCAGCTGTTTTAAGGGGTTACGTACCTTTTTGTGCGAACAATGTCAAGAAAGTTTGAATTTGCATAAAGCAATAAGTTCATTACATCGAAATTATAGTATTTTAATAGCACATATTTTAGAGAAATAAATAAGCATAAGTTTATAAAAATATATTGATAATTGGCGGAGTTGTGGCCTTTTCCCCGAGACTCTTTTTTATTTAAGAGGTTCGCACGGTGATCACGATTGATGACCAACAGATCAACTAAAATCCCAAAATGCGAAAAATTCCCTTAGTATATGAGTGTTCCTCGTACCTTAACGATTAGTTGAATGAATAATATTTTTTTCCTGCATTCGGGGAACGTTTTCCCTAAAAATAACTGATTTAAGCTCTAAAATTGTGTTAAAAAACTATCACCAACAAAACAAAAATTTAAGCATAATAAAATAATCGTTAAACCCTCCCCAAGGTTTAGGGGTTTGACAGTATTTCAAACATCATCAAGCATCAATTGCTTTAAGATGGGTATTGCATTACGCCTCGATAGTGGTGCATCGGGGAGACCGAGAGGGCTTATGCACCTTTTTTATGTTCTATGTTTCTTCATACTCTGCACCTGCGCATACCAACGCTAAACCACTGGTCTGTGCGCGGTGGCGTGGCGGACTGGCGGGTCGACGTGAATTGACTTTTGCTGTGTTCCATGTTTGCAAATATTGTTCTATTGGTGGTATTCGCGGACGGGGCTCACGGAGGGAGTCATTGTGTGTCCATTTATCGGTCGACTTCGTCATCATGCATATACTAATTAAATTAATTTAATAATTAAATTAATTTAATCAAGTAGAATAAGTAGAAACCTATTAGTTGTAGCTTTGTGATAATCGTAGTTTTTCGTACTAGTGTACAACTGTTATGTGCTAGTCGTATGTCTATCTATGTATGTATTTGTCTGAGTATTTGTGACAGTTGGGTCAGGGAACGGATGCAGAACTAACATATATGATAGAATAGTGACTAATACTTCTGGTGATCAATCTGAGCATTTGGTTCTATTCATTGGGGAAAGTCGGGTTGGATAAATTAGGGTAAAATAAATTTACCGACGCACGTGAGTCATCCATTCCCGACCAGCATAGCATGATGAAAGTCTAACAGCATGCAATTGTCGGTAATGATAAATATACAAACATTTGATTGCATGTTACATGTGTTTTTCTATTCTACTTCATTGGTCTGTTTCTTCTGTGCATCTATTAGTTTGCCTTTCCATTATTTATGTATACCAAAATAGTATTGTTCAATTTATACACTTCTAATCAAGCTCTTTACATCTTTATTTCTTTATTCGGCATGTTATGATTCCTTTTATTGGTATATCTCTACTATACGCTATCTATACTCATATAGGTACAAACGCTCGTGGCCTTCGCGATAACATAAACCTGGCCACAAACGCGACCATGCAATTGCAAGAATCCACATATACTTACGCCTGCGATTTCACCTACATGAACACACCCCGGTAGTCAAGTAAACGTGGCATCTTTAAACTTCCAAACGGGGTCTCAAACATTAACCTACCACTCGCGCGATCATGCAACGGTCACGTCCGAAAGTTTTACCAGTCTGGACTAATGCCTTCAGTTGAACCAATCAAAAAAGTGACGCTCATATTCACTAAACAACACGTTCCATGGTGACATGACCTGGAACTCAAGTTTCTCCATAGGGAAACGGACTACCATCTGTACCATACACTAAAAATTAAGCATCAGATTCACGGTCCGCGCGTGATCAAACAAGAATACACGCTACATCATTATGAAATCAAAATTATACACGCGAAGTCATACACGTGACAAACACGTTAATATACAAATGCTTGAGCCCTTCGCGACCATCCCCGGCACCTACACCCGCGATCTCGTAAACATGATAACATCCTGGTGATAAAGTGAATGTATCAGCTCCTATAAATTTTTAAACGCGGTCTCAAGCGTAAAGCTAAAAACTGCCGCAGTCGCACGATCATGAATCGGTCACTTCTGGATGTTTCTATCCTTGATATCAGCAGACTAGGTCCATGCCTTCAATTGGATCAATTAAAAAAGAAAGCTCTCATATCCACTGGACACCACATTATATGGCGACATGACCGAGGATTCTAGTGATATGGGGTAACTTACTCCCTGTTAGAATGTGAATTGTACACCAAAAACTAACTATCAGAATGAAGGTCCGCGTGACCATCAAAGAACGCACGCGTATATAAGAAATGAAGAACCAATCAAAAAATAAAGCACATATCCACTAGACAACACGTTCCATGGCGACATCACCGGGTACTCTAGTGATATGGAAGATCTCACACTCTTTTAGCATCTTAGCAATACACCAAAAAATAAAGTATTAGATTCATGGTCCGTGCGCGATTATCCAAGAACACACGCGAATATGCGAAAGGCACACAGTTATAAAATAGAATTCGTTAATTCGTTCGTTCGTCGTTAACGCTATTAGGCGGGAACACTAAACGGCGAGGTCACAACATTCGTCGTCTATGTACTTTTGTGCAATAATCCGAGCACGGAGCTACGGAGCATTAGCACAGACTAACAGACATGGGTTACCCCTCAGGTTTGGGAACAATGTTTCCCTAGTGGTCTATCCCCCATATGCCCTTATTCATATGTCAGTGGCACCATAATTTCGAATGTGGCCACAGCCCTAACTACAAATATATTTAAAATGACCGTTAAAGCGGGCGAAGCATTGTTTTCGAGTGTTATGTCTGTTAGTTTGTGATACTAGGTAATCACTGTGATATACTGCTAAATTACAGGAAGAATCAATAATGAAATTGGTATTGCACACTAAAACTTACCATAATCTGACGTTCGTTAAGACTTTAGGCACCTTTAAGTCAGTTATCTTGTCATGCTATAGGGGAACATGGGGAGACTTGACCAGGCTAAAACTGCATAAATCTCCAAAAAGGCATTCAATCCCTCAAAAGTCATTTAGATATAATGTGCAAAGTTATTGTGCGTGTTCATGATTTTTGCAATCACTTTGAAAACCGACTTTTTAACCGAAGCCCGGAGGGCCGAGTCTCATATACCATTCGACTCAGTTCGTCGAAATTGACAAATATCTGTATGTGTGTGTGTGTTTTCAAAACTCACTCACTTTTCTCAGAGATGACTGAACCGAATCGCTCAAACTTGATTTCAAATGAAAGGTATAACGCTCCCATAAGCTGCTATTGAATTTTTTGTCGATCGGACTTCCGGTTCCGGAGTTACGGGTTGAAGAGTGCGGTTACCCAGCAAATTCCCATATAAAATGGTAACACCATGATGTCCAAATGGTGTAATACATATTAAAAAGGGTGCAAAATAACTCGGATTTGCGGGTCTAGATCACTAATGATCATTCTAAGCAGCTTTGACCACATTGGCCACCTATGACGGTTCTTGATGCCGCCAGGTACTTTTCAAGTTCGTAAGTTAATTTCACACCTTTTTCTCAGGGAATTCTTGACTGATTTTTATAAACTTGGTTTCAAATGAAAGATACAATACTCCCATGGACTGTTATTGAGTTTCATTCGTATCTGACATTTGGTTCCGGAGTTACAGGTTGTTTATTTCGACCACATAGGAATTCCCATATAAACCGGTACAATCGTAATACTACAAAGGTTAAAAATCCATTTCTATTTGCAAGTCTAGATCACTGATGGCCAATCAAAGATACTTTGAATATAATGTCCACTATCGACAGTTCCGGAATTTTCGGGTTCTGGACGTATTCCAGAATTAGTCACATCGATTACTCGGTGATGACTGAACCGATTTTCATAAACCAAATCTCAAATGGTGGATATAATATGCGGTTGGATGTTGCAATGCACTGTTGCATACTCCATCTACCTCTCAACTTCCCCTCACACCATCTCTTTCTACATCACCCCCCCCCCCTCCCTTCCCTTTGACCTATATTCTCTTCGTCCGCCATATTCAATTTTTAGAGAATTTCGTCCCATAGCCATTTAAGTGAGATTGGAATCGCTGAGCTCAAATTTGATATCGAAAAGATCGAATCAATTCATCTTATAGTGATAAATTGATTTTGTCACACATTTTATGATCTAAGTTTTGCAAATAGTTGGTGATGAATACGAATGAGAACATAAATAAACTATCCAATTTCATTATCGTCAGTTCGGTTCTTGCGGATTAGATTTCAATGTCCTTTAGTGAACTGTAACTTTCTCTTACTACAACTTTTATATTAGATGATAGAATCTATCGACATTTTTACTATGACTTTCAGCTATCAACTCGGTATAGTTTGTTGGTTTTAATCAACGATTTTATTAATTGTGTGTTTAGGTTAGCCTCATTTCCGTTGATTTCTTAGCTGTGTTTTCGATTTAAGTATAACACTTAGAAAGGCGTCTTTTAATATTTGGCTAGATTATAAAAGAAGCGCGTTTTTTCTAAATTGTTAACTTAGTGTCGACTATCAGAGATAGTACTTCATCAGCATTTAACTTCGCAAATTCTGTAGCATAAGCACTCAAGTTAACTAGCATAATTTTCATAATTCCCTGCATCAACTTTAAACAATTCTAATACAGTGAAGGTCCTTTTTTAAGAGCCTTTTGGTGAATTTTAGGCTGTTAAAACGAAGATATTGACAAAGTCGGGGCATATATTTTTCTTTCTTTTTAATAAACAGAAGCTCTTAAAATATTCTTCTTCGGTCTCATAACCCTTTCTGATTATTTAGTTTAAATTCCGCTTAGGCAACGCAAAATTTAAAATAAAATTAAAATTTGGATTTTTGCCTTTTTCATATAAAGAAAGGCTACGCAATCACTTCAAAAATCGATCTTTCAACCGAGGCCCGGAGGGCCGAGTGTCATATCCCATTCGATTCAGTTCGTCGAGATCGCAAAATGTCTGTGTGTATGTATGTGTGTGTCAAATAATGTCACTCAATTTTTCAGAGATGGCTGAAACTAATTGCAAAAACTTAGTTTCAAATGAACGGTATAACGCTCCCATAAGACGCTATTGAATTTTTAATTGATCGGATTTCCGGTTCCGGAGTTGCGGGTTAAAGAGTGTGGCCACACAACAAATTCCCATATAAAATGGTAACCCTATGATGTCTGAATGGTGTAATACATATTCAAATACGTTCAACATTACTTGAATTTGCGGTTCTAGATCACTAATGACCAATTAAAGTAGTTTTTCCACATTGGTCACCTATAACGGATCTTGATGCCCCATGGGAACTCGCCAAGTTCCCGAGCTAAAGTTACACCTATTTTCCAGCAAATTCTTAACCGATGTTTACAAACTTGATTTTAAATGAAAGATATAATACCCCTGTTACTGCTTTTGATTTTCATTCAGTTCTGATTTTTTGGTTCCGGAGTTACAGGTTGGTTATTGCGGTCACATAGGAATTTCTCATATAAATCGGTACAATCGTAATACCGCATAGGTTTAAAATCTATTGAAATGAACATCAAATTACTTCAATTCGCAGGACTAGATCACTGATGGCGAATCAAAAATTATTAGAATGTATTGTCCACTATCGATAATTCCGGAATCCCGGGGTTCCGGGCAAATTCCAAATCTAAAGCCACTTCGGTGATAACTTAACCAAATTTCACTAACCTAGTCTCAAATGGAAGGTACAATATGAAGTTCGGTGTTGAACCCTCCATCTACCCCTCCACCTTCTACCTCTCTATCCTCCAACCCATCACTCAGTTTCAGTGTCGATATGTTGCTTATTAGGTTCGTGACAGTCGTGCACTTAAATATGCTCAATGCTCATCAAGTGTAATAAGAATGTAATAGACATTTCCACAATGTTATATTGAATACAACCAGTAGTTTGGATAAATGAGAAAGGCACAATTGCACCACTAGATGGATTAAAATAGGTTTTTGCAGAATTTTTAATTTAACTTTTTGAAAATTTACAAAAGTTTTTCTGAGATCGTTTTTTTTTTGGTCAAGTCTCCTCACTGCGAGGAGACTTGACCAAGAGAATTTTGAAAAATCATAACAAAAAATAATGACATAAAAGATAGTGTAATTATTTTTTTCCATATTGTCGAGATCTTTAGGTAGCAATAAAAAATATAAAAGGGTTGCATTTGATAAAGTTCGATTTTTTTAATGATTTTTTTTTAAAGTTTAACTGTACTGCATTGCATGTTCGCATATCACGAAATCAGTCCTACTATTGCTAACTTTGTTTACTAATACTAAAATATAAAGATATATAAAGGGATTTTTTTTATGGCGTGAGTAACATTAACAGAAGATACCAAAGCATAATAAATATCAGGAATTTTGTATCTTTCTTCAGCTAATTGCCACTTGGTCAAGTCTCCCCAACATATTGCGTTCAATGTCATTCAAGTTCTAGTAATGACTAGTCCAATGTTCCAATTTATGTAAAATCATTTCACTGCTTCACAAAGATTAAGATGGTATATTAGTACATTAATAGTAATTAGTAGTCGAGCAGATATGTCTATACAAAGTTTGACAAAAAATTACATCATTTAATGCAAATTTATTAATCACGTAATATTTTCTGTAAGGAAAGGATTTTTTATTTCAAACTTTTAAAATTACCTGAAGGGATCGAAAAAAGTATAAAAATATTTTTGAAAAAAAATTAAGAATCGAATAGAAGAACCATAGCCAAAAATGGAATTCTACGCTTGGTCAAGTCTCCCCATGTTCCCCTATTTAAACACAATTTCCTTCATTCCTGCAATATAAGCGAGAACACGCGAATTGTCCAAAAAATACTTTTAAGTTTAAGCCAAATATGAACGGCGAGTAGGGAACTAAATGGATGTGTCACCACTTTTCGTCAGTAAAAAAAGTCGGACGAACATTGTCAGACCTCCGACAAGTTGAATACTGTGCGAATGCGATTTAAATTTTCTGGCGGTTGAAATGGATACGGTTACGCCTACTCGAAAAATAACCAAGTCCATTTCAACTGCTGGAGTAAGTATTGAAATTGCTTTTAAATCACATTCGCAAAGTATTCAACTCGCCTGACCAGGTTTGTCCGACTTTTTTTTTTGCTGAAGAAAAGTGGTGCAACATGAATTTAGTTCCCTACTCGCCGCTTGAGCAGCACAAGAGCGTTGCTTGGGAACATTTATTTGATTACAGCGACAGCCGGTAAATTTTTTGACCTTGGCAATTTATGTTTTCGCCACCAGGCGGAGCCGGGTTGATTCAAAGGATGGTCTTATCTCTAAGAAAAGGATGTTCCACCAAAAGCGGCCACAAATCATTCAATGTGGGATTATGTATTCTGATCCTCGTAGTTGCACTTTCCCGACTCCCCGGTGATGGCTGTATTCAGCGTGTCGAGTGCAATATTGCATGCTTATTTAGAAGTTGTATGAAAGCTAAAGATAAGTGGCGTGCAAGGATAACGCTTTTTCGATGGGGGACTATTCAATAACTGGCAGTGTCTCGACGGGCAAAAATCTTGTTTTCCAGGAGATTCTACAGAAAGTGTTCTTGTCGGTTATTAAGTAATGTTAATTTATAGAATTTGCTCGTGTAAGTGTGGGCATAGCGTAGTTGGTAAATTGATTGTCTTGTACGCAGCTCAACTAGGTTCGATTCTCAACACCGCACATAGGGTTAGAAATTTTTCATAAGTTATTTTTCTAATCCGAAGAGGCGAATGACATTAAGGTTAAAACCTCTATAATCGAAATAAAAAAAAAACAAAAAAAAACTCGCGTCTATACACTCAAAAAAAATAAACGTTATGCCTATTGATTTTACACATAGATTTTTGCAATTAACGGAGGCATATAGACACTATTTGCTGGCACATAAACCTAATGTGTGTATTTACAAGAAATATTAATCTTACATTCACATTTCATAACTATTGGGCACATAAAACCCCATTCTATAACAATATGCACATATAACTTATGTGTGTTCATACATAGTTTATACAGTTGACACATAGAAGATATGTGTGCGCGAGATAACAATAGCATTTCTTCTTCATATGAATTTTAAGCGGTTTCAAGCAAATAGAATTAACGTTTGGATTTTTTTCAGTGTAGGTCATAGTGTGCTTTGTTTCTTTAGCCCTAGTAGGCGGGGGATCAAGTTACCACACATTTATACAAAAACCTCATTTTGGCATGATTTTCAACATTGTTCATATTACTGACGGGCAGGACATAGACACATTCGAATTTACACATTATTCGCAGCTCTTACAATTCGAATTGACTACAAGATGACGAATCTTTCAATTAAATTTTTTATTTCATTGAAAAGTAATGAGAAAAAAAGGAAAGTTGGCCCAAGTGTACCCACTCTCCCCTAACTAAAAATCCCCATAATAAACATCATATGGATTAAGAGTTTTACGACGTGTTCAGGGGAACCATCTAAACAATCAAAATCCAGAGATCCCGAGATTAATTCGGATTGTGCTTGATTGATTTACTTATTTTAGCTTCTCTTTGCGTAGCTCTGCTTCTCACCGTCAACCCTCTAAGAAATTATGGTGCAAAACCGTCCAATGAAGGTGCAACATTGGGCCAACGTTTGACGGTGCCCAACAGATCGTTCAATTATTGAATATTGAATCAATTTGTGGGGTTTCTCAGTCGGACTCTATAAGCAACCTGCGATAAGTTCAACTTTGTTGCTAGCCGCACTCAGCCGGTAGGGTAACTGTTCCCTACTTCATCTTAGTCTCTTCATTAATGCTATTTAAATACATTAGCTATACTTGCAACAGTTATCTCTGACTCAAATGATAAGATGAAAATAGAGGGTCGATGCGCTTCGCTCAAACACGAATACTATTCAAGCAGATTTATTTTGATTTCGAAACACGAATATAATTTGCAAATTAAAAACATCTTGTATGTGTTCTGCTCAATATAATGATCACTTTATTTCGATTCCTTTCTTTCACCACTCTCAGTACAAAGCTCAATCAAACTGAATTCGCACCGCACCGCTTCCAGACGGTCCAAGGTCAAATGTTCCGTTTTCCGTACCCCACCCTATCCGAATCTAGTCCCTCTTGACGCTAGCCTTGATCAACGACAGATTGTTCTTCTGGAAACACTTAAATCCCCGATAGACCCAGTGACAGGCATTGTTATCGATGTTCTTATCGACACACTTCATAATCTCCGCCCGGACCTCATCCGCATCCCGACCATGAGCCAACTGTTGAACCAGATTGTCCACGATCGGCCCATCGGTTTCATCGAACAGCTGCATCTTAGTGAAGATACACTTGATGTAGCACATGGTTGTCTCATCCTCCGGGAACTCCCACTTCTTGAACTTGCTCACATAGTCATCCGAAATGCTCAACGAAGAAACGCACTCGCCCCGGTAGCGCAGCAGATCTTCCCCGGTTTGGACGGTGAAATCGGCGGTGACCTGTGATAATTGATAATTATTTTAAGTAATTTAATCAGCACAAAAAAAAAACACTCACCATCGCGACTAGAGCGAACAAAGCGACGAACAGTTTCATGTTGACGGATTGACACAGAACGGTGGTTCACGAAAAATAGAGAGAGTACTTTCTACGATGCGATGGCGAAAGGAACTGCTGGTCCGTCCACCCAGAACCGGTAGCTTTTATATCCCTCTGGATGCGGCGCGAGGAGACGACCGAATCAGACAGAGTGATTATTCTGAATCGTTTGTGGCTTGGAGGATGCATAATACATATTTCACCTTTCTGCTGCTGCTGCTGCTACTACTTCTATCGCTTCTACTGCTACTCGCGGTTCATTCAATATAGGCAAATTAATGGGTGTCTATTATCTGCTAGGTCATACACCCGACCGGGATGGGGATGTGCAAATTAATTCGGCGGAGCAGACTGACGGTTTTGGAAAAACTATTGCACTGTGTAATCAAGATTAAAATTCATGTAAAACACAGAGAACGGTTATCAATATGTAAACTGATCGGGATCGGCTCAAATTATATTAAAGTTTAAGGTATGTTAATGGAAACATGTCTGAGGAACACAATGGCAGTAGAATTTACAAAAATAATATACAAGAAACGCGATGAAAGTGAACTTTTAATATTCAGCTGACAGAATTGCATATTTGGCACCACTGCCGCTTACAACTAGGTTTTCCATCAAAAAGTATCTCGCAGATTAATTTCAAAGCAAATAGTAGCGGAGATATAATCCAAAGAAAACCACGTTTTTTTAATATTTGTCCCAATAGAGAGTACTCTCTTGAACCGTGGGCTGGTTTAACATGAAAAAAATAATTGGATGATTATTGGCCCTATAAACAAATTATCCCCAAAATTCGTTGTAATCCGCGGCAGGGCCTAAAATTCTCATACCCATTCAATGAACGTTGAAATTCACTGAATTCACCTTCGTCTTTTCGCTGCCTCCTTCTTTACTAAATTTACACAAAGCAAAACAATAAAGCCAACGCCCCTTCTTCTTTCGATTCTATGGAAGCGAGTAGCAGAACTAGTGACATTCGTTTTCCTAAAACAATACGAAAATTCAATCTCGTTTAAATTTCAAATCAGTAATTTTGATTTTTATTTTTATTTTCATTAAATGAAATTATAGCAATGTGCATCATAAAATGCAACTAGAACGCCGCAAACACAGGAAATACGCACCCCACTGCCCCTTCAGTCGTCCAATATCATCGCTAGCTTGTAATTCTCCCAAATCGAACAACGGCAAATAAATATCGTTACTAGTTTCTTTTCGTTTGGCCAGCGCTATGTGCAATATCGAAGAGACTAATGTCGTTCTCAATTTCGAAGCGAAAACGAATGTGTGGAGGAAATAATGAAATTGAATTTACCCGCATGCTTTGTCGTAGGCCGTTGTCTCATTTTCGGTTTCGTAATGTTCTAGTGGTTTAGAAAGTAGCTTCGCTCGCTCGTCATTTTCGTCAGATTTTGGTAAACGAAAAAAAACATTTTTCGACTCTGATCCGTGGTCGTAGATCGATTTCAAGTTTGCACTTTTCGCGGAATGACCCATATAATGTTTGCATTAGAAGCGAGACAAAGCTCACCTATGTTTTATGCGATTATACTGGCACCTGGTGGTGGGTTAGCCAGTGAATCCCACCTAAATATAAGTAGGCTATATTAGGCAATCCATGAGACGTTTCTGATCAGCTGATTATTTCTTGTTTACTTCTTCTGACGTTACTCCAAGGGGTGCGACGTCCGCCAATATCGTTGATTCGATCCAACATCAAAAGAATCGGATGTTTGTCGGACGAATTTTTCTGTTCGCGGGATTAGACGGAGTAGACTTGTTGACAGAACCCACCGCTGATTTGTCAAACAAACGTATAATGGATTGCCCAATACAGAAAAAAAACTTGACAGCTCCATCAGTTTATTTACGGAAGCGAATCCATGGCGAAATCAGTAAAACAACTACATTCGATGGTTTGTAATTACTGCCGGCTTCACCCCGCAACCAAAAAGTCCGTCATCGTGTCAACCGGATACAGACGAGCGCCGACGCTTTTCCATGACCGGAAGAATCAGCAAGTGCCGAAGCGAAAAACGGAAGGTAAGGTGGCGAAAGCCTTCCGCGCTTGGAGTCGGTTGATCGATGCTACCGGCCGGGCAATCAAAAAGTATTTGCCCAACATTGATATCGTCATGAGGAAGTGGTAGTTCCCTCGGCATGATACTGTACCTTGATGTGGTCCGGGGGCTTTTTCACCAAAGCAGTATTACAGTGATTATATCACAGAAGCTTGGGATACGATTATTTAATTTTGAGTTAAGCTACATTGCGATCATTTTTGGTACTTGACTTGGCGACCTTTATTATCCACTGCCATGGTCAAATAATATACAACGTGGGTTTTGGGCCCAACTCTCTCTGGAGGCACATTTATTGCTATATTTTAAATTATATCCAAATAATTAAATAATTAAATTAAGTGAACGTTTGCACCTAAAAATTGACTAATGCGGTCTCAACCATCAACCCACCGCTCGCGCAATCATGAATCGGTCACGTCCGGAAGTCTCTGACCTTGATTCTAGCAGCCCGAATTCATGCCTTCAGTAGGACTAATAAAAATAAAAACTAGACAAGACGTCCACGTGTGATCATTGAAGAACATGCGAATGGCCACACGCTTATAAAAATAATGTGTCCACGCGGAGTTACATACACACTAGCACACGCGACAAAAACGTCAACATACAAACGCTCGAGTCTTTCGCGATTATCCACGCACCACCACACTAACGATCTCGCAAACAGGATAACACCCCGGTGATTAAGTGAACGGTTTACCCCTTATAAATTCACACACGCAATCTCAAGAGTGAACCTCCAAATGCCCGTGTTCGCGTTTCGTCCGGAAACCCCTATTCGCGGCCCTAGTAGCATAAGTCCAATGCCTTCAGGTGGACCAATCAAAAAGATGATGCTCATATTCACTAAACTAGACGTTCCATGGCCACATAAAAATCGAATTTATACACACGAAGTCACATACATGCGACAAACTAACATACAAATACTTGAGGCCTTCGCTATCATCCACGCGACCTACACCTGCGCTCTCGCAGACATGATAACATCCCGGTGATAATATGAACGTCTCAGCACTTATAAACATTCAAAAGCGGTCTCAAGCGTGAACCTGCGTGATCACGAGTCGGTCGCGTTCGGAAGTCTTTTCTCGATTCCAGATGTCTAGGTCAATTGAATCAATTAAAAAGAAAGCTCTCATATCCATTGGACAACACGTTCCATGGCGACATGACCGGGAACTCTAGTTATATGGAGTAACTCGCTCCCTGTCAGAATGTGATCCGTACACCGACAACTAAATATCAGAATGACGGTCCGCGTGGCCATCCAAGAACGACAAACACGTCAACCTACGAAGGCTTCAGCACTTCGCGATCATCTACGTACACCTACGTTCGCGATCGCGCAAACTTTATAACACTTCGGTAACAATGTGAACGTTTTAGTACTTATGAAGTTACAAACGAGGTCTCGAACGCGAACCCGCAAACGCGCGCTGTCATGAATCGGTCACGTCCGGAAATCTTTACCCTCCATTCTAGCAACTTAGGTCAATACATTCAGTTATACCAATCAAAAAATAAAGCTAATACCCACTAGACCACACGTTTCATGGCGACATGACTGGAAATTCTAGTGATATGGAAGAACCCACTTTTCTAGAATCTGAACCGTACACGAAAAATTAAGTATCAGATTCACGGTCCGTGCGCGATCATTCTAGAAGACACGCGAATATGCGAAAGGCAAACGATTTTAATATAGAATTTATGCACGCGAAGTTACATACACGATAGCACACGCGACATACAAACGCAAACGCGATCGAACGCGTTAACGTACAAATGTTCGAGCCCTTCGCGATGATACACGCTATCGCGACACATTCAGAATCACGGCCCGCTACAATTGGCGCAAAGCAGAGTTTTAGTGGGCGCCATTCGCCTGTCTCGTCGGCATTGTACGCAAATTGTAGTATGTGGTTCTGACGGGGAGCCCTTCCGAGAACCTAGCTCTACAGCTTCAGTAGGACAACTCTTGAAAAATGGATATCGTCATGAGAAACTGGAAGTTGAGGCTGGTTGTGTTGCAAGCGCATGAAATCATTCAAAAGCAGCGAATGAAGCTGCTTGCCAAGGAATCTTTCCTGCGATGCGCAACGTGGTTGTGATCATGGACGACGGGACGTTTCTGACGTTCGACGGCAATGACTAACAGGGGACCGGCTATTTCACGAAGTTTCGAAAGAAGGCCCTCTGCTGGCTGATAATCAGTGAGAAGGGGATGTTAAAGACGATCTTCTTCTTTTCGCAACTTGCTTTCACCGGGACCTCCCTGATAGCACGAAGTGTCTACCGGAAGTTACGGCCTTTATTGGGAAACTTCGCACAGTGGGGAAAAATAGACCCAAAACGCTTTTTTTTTTGAAAAGGCTGGATGACGTTTACCAAGAAAGGTGTTTTTTATATAAAAAGATCAGAAAAAATGCAACCCGCATGGTACGCTATCATGCCTGTTTTACCCCAATTTCCTCTTTCGTTTGAGTTTATATTCAAGACTGAATATATAACTCGGAAGAAAGTTGCATACGGTTGACCAAAATTAGTATTTTTTATGTAAAAAAGCACAGAGAATCGATTGAAGATAATTAGATTAATTTCTCGAAACGTATATACCCATTTTACCCCAATTCTTAGCACAACTAAAGTTTTAAGTTGAACCTGGCCATTTATTTCGGTGAAAGGATATATGCGGCTGACAAAAAGTGATAATTCTTATGTATAAAAGTCCACGTTATCGTTTGAATATAGTTAGACTGACCATTGGAAAAGTGTGAACTCGTTTTACCCCAATTCTGCACATTACACAAGTGTGGCGAAATACCTTACTCCATTATGCAGAAAGAGGCTGAAAGCGGCTGATCAACAGTATGTTTTTTTTTTTGTTTTGAAAAGTCCAGGGAATCGATTGAAGATAATAAAAATGATTTGACAAAACATGTGTAGTCGTTTTACCCCAAATTCCTCACATAACTCAAGTGTGAAGTTAAACCTGGCTGTACTTCTCGGAACGAGGCTAAATGCGGCTGATGAAAAATAATAATTCCTATGTAAAAAATTCAAGGGAATCTATTGAAGATAGTTAGAATAACCGTACGAAACGTGTGTACCCGTTTTACCCCTATTCTTCCCATAACTCAAGTGGGAAGATAAACTTGGCTGTACTTCTCGGGAAGAGGCTGAATCCGGATTTTTAAAAGTTGCAATAATTATATAAAACAGTCCGGAGAATCGATCGAAGATAGTTAAAATAACCACACGAAACATATATACCCGTTTTACCCTAATTCTTCATATAATGTAGGTGTTACAGTTTAATCTTCATATCAGAAAGCGGCTGAAAGCAACTGATAAAAAATCATTTTTAGTTGTCCAGAGTATTCTTGGAAGGTAGCTAGAACATGTGTACCCGTTTTACCCTAAGTTCCTCACTTAACTCAAGTGTGAAGTTAAACCTGTCTGTACTTGTCGGAAAGAGATTGAATGCAGCTGATGAGAAGTAGTAATTCTGATATACAAAAAAAATCGCGTCACCCTCTTTCCGAAATGTAGACGAGATATGAGAAGAAATAGGGTAAAACGGATTCACACGTTTCCTACGGTCATTCTAACTATCTGTAACCAATTTCTCGGGTTTTCATAAATAAATAAAAAAATAAGCAAAGAAATATTAGAACTGGTGGTATCCAACGGGGAAAAACGATTAAAAATGGTGAGTGAGGCTAAGCAATCATGTCATCACATCCCAGAAAGAACATATGATTATCTCACTGTTCGTTCTGAGATGTCACCATACCCAGAGATAGCATAGGGGTTAGTGCATTGGGCCGGAGTCTCAAAGGTTGCGAGTTCGAATCTCGCCTCTGGGGGAATTTTTTTTTTCACATGATTGCTTAGCTTCACTCACCATTTTCAATCGTTTTCCCCCGTTGGATACCACCAGTCCTAAATGAGGTATGGACACTTAAGTCAAAAACCAAAAATTGAATTATTAAATAAGTTGAATATTAGTTTTGATGACTGCCGAACTTAGACTCTTTCGGAAAACTCGAGTAAGGATATACTTCAAACTTGAGTACTGGGAACTGGGGTAAAACGGGTATACATGTTTCGTGCAGTCTTTTTATTTATCTTCAACCGATTCCACCGGATTGTTTTATATAACAATTAATACATTTGATAAGTCGCATTCAGCCTCTTTCTGAAATAATGGACCAGATTTCACTTAACACTTGAGTTGTGAGAATAGTTTAGGTAAATCGGGTAAACGAGTTTCGTGCGGTCCTTCTAATCATCTTCAATTGACTTCCCGGACTTTTGTACATAATAATAACTACAGTCCGTATTCGACATCTTCCCTAAATGTAAAAACTGACATAAACACTTTATGCTGGGGTGGGAGTTTAATCTCAGGTGAGCTGCGCACGGTGTAATGGGCTTACTCTCTCCGGACGGTGTAATCTGACATTCATAGTGATAAGACGTTGTTTGAGAATGAAGAGTGCCTCCGTCAACAAGGAGGAATGATGGAGTAGGGCGAGTTATACGTCCATTATTTGAACGTTATCTAGGCTACTTTTTGGTACATTCTCTGTGTAACCTAAGATGAAGCGCATTGCTTTTGCTTATTTTGTGAATACCTCATATAGTATTTACATGCTTTATATACATTTCGTAACGCTGAAGGTATTATATATTAGTAGCTATCAAACTTCCTTAACATTTGAACAAACATTGCTTTTTAGAACACCATCCCCAAAATCACTTCGAAATGGACACGTAACTGTCAAAATATTGACCGTTTTTCGATTGTATTTTTGAGTCCTCTTCACCTTGTTCTAAAGCTAATAAATGCCCTTTTTCTGGAGACTATAACAATATTGCGGATTTATTTGATCATCCCAATAAAACCGTTCTGATATTACACGATGGAAATCTACGAAAAATAAATAGCAATATACTAATAGAATTCTACTTGTTCATATATGTTTTGTTTAGTTTCCGAACATGATAATGTCATGAAACGTATGAATTTCACAGCTCAAACTACGGATCTTATAATAGGTACATTGTTTCGTTCAGTTTTGTTCTCAACTTATTGATGGTTCTGGTATGATGAAATTGAACAAAACCGATTTCTAACTTTGGAATAAGCCACATTATTTCTTCCAATCAATATTCCACTCCTTTTACAGACGGCCGAATATTACAGCCTTTGAAATCAATCAATATTATGTTGAATCTATGCACGCGAATCGCCTTGAGATTCGTTTATTTTTGATGTTAGTATTCTTTGCTGCAGTAATAGAACTAACGATTTTTTTAATATTGTCTCTTTTTACACGAATTGCTGGTAAGGTATTACTGGATTTTTTTATATATTCTGTCTGAAATTTTGTCCATTCGCTTATTGTGACTAGTTCGGGGAGGCATAGAAATCGAACACGTACATTTTAAGTAGTAATAAATGTCTACTTATATGGCAAATTTCGATTTCGTAGGTATTTCGAAGATGGCATCGGTGGTGAAATGTCAATCCTTGGGTTAAGATGGGGGAGTCGCCTCTCTGGTGTTGGTGATAGGCCCGGAGGGCGGAATGAGATCGATAAAACATAAATTTGCATAATAACAATTCATTCGAAAGTAGAAATGTTCACTACTTTAATGGTTACGCAAAGTTCGTTTAAGAATGCTTTCATAACAAAACACCGAAATTATTCGAACCTATTAATATGAGCGGTACAATTATTTTAATGCCAGTCACGTGAAACAGATGAAGTTGACACAATAGTAGATTTTGATATATGATGTACACCG